>NW_009596544.1:29293-50470 GCF_000690535.1 Cariama cristata
ATACCCAATACACCATGGGGTGCAGGTAAGTGTCCCACTTACAGTCTTGTTACAGACCCTCAGGTTTGATAGTGGCGTATCAGGATAAGTCTGAAAAGTCTGTCTTACAGATAGTGGCAGGTATGAGATAACTAGGACCAGAATTTTATTTACAGTGGATCTGCTCACATAATTCTATCAAAATAATAGTATTGTCCAGCTCCTCTTAATACCACATGATTCTGGAGAACACACACAAACGATAGTATTTTAAAAGCAAGTATCATAGACACACAAAACTTAACAGGAGAATTCAGGGTGAAATAACACAGAGGAAGCCTTGCAACAAGGCCAATTACATGCCAGTAATTCATCCGTGCAAATTCAAGGTCATTTTCTTCTCTCATTGTGGAATGTATTGATTCTAATTAAGCACAACTTTTCCTGCAGTGATAGAGGTTAATATGATGTCTGGCTCAGATGGTTCTGCAACACATGTGTACATTACAAATTTACCCTTAAAAAGCAACTTGGGGGAAAAACATGGACTTGTTCTATTATGCAAATGTGTGTAAACATGCACATACAAATTTCTGCACAACTGTTACACAGAAGTATCTGGTTCAATGTGGTGAAATAAACTGATCCACAACCACTCCCATAAATAAAAGCATTCCCCTCACTCAATGATCTCAAACAACAAATGCATCTCAATGTCACTGTCCCAGATTACCCACCAGATGCATCTTAACAGACTACAGAGCTGAAACCTGCCAAGTGGTTTGGTTAGAGTCAAAGTCTTCCCCAGAATATACCATACATTAACAGAAAAGCCTCAACACGGGTGTTCAGACCTACCAGCGGCAGAGCCACTAGTCCTCCTCTGCTACTAAGACAGGTTAGCATCGAATTTGTAATAAAGAAGCATTTCACAAGCAAAAGACTGAATATGCAATAATCAATACCGCTAAAATCTACCATTATGGCAGGACACTGTCCTCCCTGCTACCAGGTCTATTGCCTCCAAATTTAACTTTAAAAAAACAAATTAAAGGAAATACACAACTCTGAAAGGGCTCAACAGGTACAACATTTCTCTACGTCTGACTTCTCATCTACAATAACAAAAGCCAGCCTCAAACCCTCCTCCTTAAATTCATCCCCATCCTTAAAGCCCAACAGACATTTTTCTGCTTTTAGCAGGCTATTCAGGCTCAAAAAAAAAAAAAAAAAAATCATTACTTGAGAGTATTTGCCTTGACCCAAACCTCAGAAGTTTGGTTTTTAATTTTGGGGGTGGAAGGGCAGGGAGGAAATCAAGCATAAAGTACCTAATTACAGCTCAGGTCCAAACAAAACAAAAATTTGCACACACTATCGATGCTTAACTTTGATCCACACAAGAACACTGAAACCCTGAGCAACCAGTCTCTTGATACACTTGTACCAGAAGTCTTTGTATTCTACAGGAAGAAACTACCTTTTGTATACCACTCTCCTTCACAAGTCATTTATAACTACCTTTAGTTATAACTGTAGTTTTCCTGAAGTGTTCTCCAGAAAAGAAGGGGAAAAAACCAAAACAAACCAGATTTTGTGGCAAAGAAGAGAACTACATGAAATGTTCAGGTTTGAGGAGCAAAAAGCAAAGCAACTAGCAGAGCTTCCCCTGCTCAAGATTTAGAACATGCACAGAAGTGCAACTACGAAATATTCCATCTTTTGTTCTAATTTGTACCTACCCGTTTACAGAAGTATCACTCTCCTGCACTCATTTTTTGAAGGTACATGGACCAGTTGCTTTACATAAAATTGCTGTACAAATGTTCTTGCTACCCGCCACACACTTGCGATGGCAATGTAAAAGCAGTTGCTCTAGCCAATTTTCTTGCAACTGCTCTCCTTGCTCCTAAAGAGAATTTAATGAAGCCATCTGCTTGTGGTTGAGACTATTCTAAAAACATCCTGCATTCTTTATGCACCCTTTTACTGTTCAAAGCCTGGCTAGCATCCCAAGGCTACAACCTTTGCAAAAAGCCAAGCAAGGAGCAGAAAGAAACATTACTGAAGACATTTTGCTCATATGTATGTCAAAATACTTCAGTATCTGCATATATCATATGCAGATATCATATTATTGACAACATTTTTGGCAATATTTATATTTCAAAGGATGGCAATAGAATAGTAAATTGCAATGTGCATGTAAAATTGAACCTTGCAACGCTTGTTTTTTAAGTATTTGAATATGTTATTTGGTAAAGTAAACAAACGTCAACTCAAGGAAGCTATTTAACTGATCCATAATTTTAAAATACCTCAGTGCTACAGCTTCATATAAGTATAACCAAGAAATTAAGAACTTACATTCATTTAGTTTCCCAAAACTGTACCCAACCCATCTGTAAAACACAAATCAGGAGACACAGGTTTAAAACAACTGCTAGACAGACTATAGGTAAGGGCTGTTATATGACTTAATTGCCACACTCCTGCAGTGGCCAGTTTCAGCTGTCATGATGTTGCTTATCCTTCAGGGATGAGTGGGACAAGAGCAGTAGAAGAGGCACAATCAAGTAAGAACGAACCCCCAGCATAGGTAGATCTCCTACATGAAGTTACTGCTTTTACACAGAGTAGAGATACCTAACATACATTGACTTTTAGCACTTCCATACTTAGAGGTACATTTCTCCAGTTTCCTGTCTGTTAGCACCTCTCCGACAGCAGACTTAAACCATGACTTTTCAAGGAGATATATTGCAGCTCAGGACTGACTTCTGCTGCACCTGGCAGTATAAATAAGCAGAAGTGTGCTTTTCCAACTGAAAAATACACCCTTTACTCACAATGCCAGTTCAAAAAGGTAAAAACCTGTTTCATTGTGTTTCCAAGACAACGCTGACATTAATAGCGCTGCAAGTCAGCTAGGAACAGAAAATACATTCATCACGGTACCAAGCACAATGGAGCCTTCAATTTTGCCTGGCACTTCTAGATCACTTACCAACACAATGGATCGTTGTGTTCAGTTACAAACAAAACATCATCACCAAAAAACCATCAAAAAACTATGAGTGGCATAATAAAAAACACAGAAGTTTATTTGTAGGGGAGCAGAGTCTACAGACACCAACCAAGAGCAAGAGTCTGAATACACAAAATGCATGTTTTGGGTTTCATTGTTTCTTCAGCAAGACCTTCTGGGAGGCCAGGGACAAGAAAGCAAGAAGAATCGCTCTTCCAAACATTTTTAATGGCAGTTTTCAAAAAGCATAGTTTCTCAGTGGGAGTCACATCTAACATACTAAGACTGCATATTCAAAATTTCAGTAATCATCTGGTGCCCAGGAGACTTATGGCAGTAGCACAGGACAGACAAAAATCAGAGTAAAGCTGGTATAAAAAAATTCAGCAAAATTCCACACCAAAACCTGAGTGTGAACAGTTGCTCTGCTCTTGCAGCACTAAGTGACAAAATCCCAGTTCTGTGCTCACACTTCAGAACATTTTGCCAAATAGCTGCTTTTTCACAGAGCCAAGCCTCTTGTAGCATGAAGAAAATTTAAAAAATTATCTCAGTTTACAGTTTTTCTCCCAGATTTCTCTGTAATAAAAAGCAGTCCTTGACTTGTATTCATTAAAAAAGTGCGCCTTCCAAATTTGGCCTTTGCACATTCGTAGAGCAATGAAAGCAAGGCTGTCATTTATGGATTTCATAGCAGGGAGAAGTAGAAGTAGAAATGGTACTGCAGTGACTAAGATAAAAATTTTTTTCTAGTGCTGGGATTCTCCAAAAGCAAGCATGTCACTACTGTCACAGGCATAGCTAACTCATCTGAAATACTATGGCTGACAGAGACAGCTCCCAAACTAGACCAAAGCTACGGACTTTATAAGCCCAAAACTTAAGTTCTACAACAAGCTAGTTCTCCCATTGCAAATAGTGTCATTTCCTCATTCTGCACATGTTAAATGATTGAGACAACACGAGGTTCATGAAAAAACGAAAGCAGAAAGCATCAACAGGGTGCCACGAGTGTTGAAGACACGCAGCATCTCCTGTTCTAAGAAGCAAAACGACCCTGTAATTTAGAGGGAAACAGTCTAACTAGGGTGTTTGCTACACTCATTGATTTAAAACACAAACACACATCCCGCCTCATCTGCACCAGCCTGAGAAATTGTGCCTCGACGGCAAAAGCTTTACTCACTGACCCACTTCAGCCTCATCCTCTGTGCGGTAGAGGCACATCTGGCAGACCAATGGCCTTGCTGCAAACCATCTGGACACCAGTACTGTGAATGCATCCAGCATGCTGTGCCTTCCATTTCCATGAAACAGTCTCTCCTAAACACTCCTGGTTTCAGGCCAGAAAACAGGCAGCCAAAAACACATACCTCATCACTGTGCAAAAGAGAAGCAAAAGATCTTCTCACCAAAGGCAGCACAGGAGTCTGTCCTTGGTAGTTGGTGGCTACTTAGCCAATTACTGCTCAAACTGTTCATCCAATTCCTTTTCTTCTTCTCACACACAAAGGAGATTCCCAGCACTGCCCGCTGCCGCACACTACACCAGCCTAGGCTACAAGGGGAGAAAGCTGGCTTTCTCTACCAACACAGCAAAAAGACAAACAGTGCTCCCCCAAACACACTTCCTTTTTAACGAGGGCTCCTAGCTAAAAGGATTAAGGCAGTAACCCATATCACTACTTGTTTTAGCACTTCTTTGATCTGACATGTTCTGGAGAATATCCTTCTGGGATAAATTTTTGCTTAACTTGTTTTTATCTATTTTCCAGGCTAGTGCTAGAATCACGTCTGCATATGCAGATTCCCCTCTCTCCCCCTTGTTGTCTGGTGTCTGATCAGTGTACCTTATCAAGGATTAGAGAGGTTGTAAACTGCCAACCGCTCAGTCAGAAGAGCCCCAAAGCTCACTTGACTGAAGTGTGTCGGGCAGGAGAGGGAAGAGAATTTGAATAAATATTAGCAGAGCATTAATAGAGATGCAGAGACTTGCCAGCAGCAGACACGATCTCCTCTCCACCTCCACAACCAGGGACAGAATGTCATCACCCAAGGGACCAGAAGAACAGGACCAGGCACACAAGCAGAAAAATTCACAGGAGATTTTATACAACCACCAAGCTGATAGCGCCTGGAATGACATTCCAACAGCAGAAAACACGTAATTTAGATGCTAGTACGAGAGATGCAGAAAGTTATGTGTGCATAGGTTTTTTTCCCTTGTTCTTAGAGATAAATGAAAATATTCAATTTAAAGTTTACATTGGTTCAAGAAACTTATCCAGCTGAAAAACTAAGCCATTCGCTTTTACGGGGAGAAATGGAGATTGTGACATTTCACTTCTCAGCCAGATCAGTATCTGAATGTGGCTCACTGTACAGCCAGACAAGTTTCAATACTTGTGCAGGGACACAGGTAAGAGCTCATTTAACTGCAGATTTTCAAGGAAAATACGCTCCATCTCTTTCACTGTGCAGAACTGCAGTTTTGGAATGTGTTAAGGTTTTGGCTGAAATTCTGCCAACCACAGAAAATAGGCTGGAAGCTACCAGACCAGTTGCTGCCATGGAACAAAGGATCTTTAATGTGCTCCTGAGAAGTTGAGGTTTCCAGTGATCCACCTGTCTCCTTAATTTGTACTTGCATGTGAGCATCTTTTGAGTCTCTTGTATATAATTTTCCTTCTGGCATTTGCACTATAGGCTTGACATGAAGTCTGAAGCATGCCTCTTCAGCTCACAGCACACACAGAGTTAACTAGTTCCCAGGGCGCTCTTGCTAACCAAGTGAGAAAGCACTGCCAAACACCAACCTATTTTATTTGAACTCTATGTAAACTTGTGTTTGAGCTCCAGCGAAGGTGAGAAGCATACAGAAAGGCTGGACCACGCAAGCTCTGAAAGCCAGAGGACTGAATAAACATGAGCACAAATGCACGAGCTGTGCTTCTGCGACACATGGGTAGGACTGCACTTCAAAAACACCAACCAAAGCATCACTGAAACACACTTGCCACACAGGCTTCTGATCTACAACAGTACTGACAACACGTCAAAGTCTGTAAGACAGATGTACTAGAAAGCAGATCTGGAGTTCAGAACAGCTGGACTTAACGCAGATCATGGCATCTCTGCTCTCTTCCCATCCCAGACCTTGTTTCAGTCCCTGAAGCAGGCAGACAGCGTGGGCTTCAGCTGCCTCCAAAGCCTGTCTCTGCGGCAGCGCACAGAGGATGCCCAGCCTCTGTTACTCCATTCCCATCCCCAGCCTCAACATGAGCTGCTCGCAGAGGATTACAGGAAAAAAAAAAAAAAAAAAAAAAAAAAAAAACCCAAAAAAACCGACCCCCCACACCCCCCCTCCGTTTAAAAAAAAAAAAAAAAAAAAAAAAAAAAAAAAAAAAATCACTGAACAGCAGCTCTCCCACAGCCCTCTTCAGTTCCCATGCTAGCAGCCTGTGGAAGGGACACAATGCTTCAAAATGGACAGCAACAGAACCCAAAAAGGACCACAAAGGAGAAAGAGGGAGGGTCAAGTCACCTATGCTGAAGCCCATTTACTTACTTTTATTTGTCTTCTAACTTCACTGACTTCAGAACGCCAAAAGCAATTTGAGTGCTGTGAGACAGAGCAGATAAACCCCTGAACCACAAGTTTAGCAAGTACAATTTCTACCACAAGTAGGTTTTGTTACTATAATATCACAAAAATATGAACAAGCACTATTTGCATGTTTAACCTTTACTTGCCACATGCTGAAGACTGAGAATGTACCATGAAGGATCATTTACAAAACTAGGGCAATTGGTACGGCAAACACACAAGCTATATGCATTATAGTTACACAAGTCTCACAGCCCTCAGCAGCTTGATGAAACTTCAGGCAGCAAACAAAGAATGCAAGAACAAAAATCAACCTGAAAGACATGGTTCTTTGAAGAAACAATTTTAAATAAACTAATTGGAAATACACTAAAGTTTAATCAAATACTTCCATCTCACTCCATCCAAGTTAGACTGGTACTCTCATCCGAAGATCCTAAATGCAAAACTGCTAGAGAAACAGGCAGTGAAATGAGTAATTAATGGCCGCCCTCTCCAGATCAATGAACAGTGATGGGCTGACCAAGACACATGATACAGCCGTGACAGCTGCAGCAGACAAAATGTTGCTTTCTACCAAAGCTATAGTCAGGAAAGCTTAGAGTTGCCAAAGAAAAAGTTAACATATAACTAAGACCTTCACACACGGGCACTTCATTAACCTTTGCTTTTCATGCTATGCACCCGTGAGTAATGGATACATGATACTTTGTTTTAAAAAGTATCTATACCTCACTATAAATGTACACGACCAGGGGTCCCAAGGAGAACGCACTACAGTTACTGAATTGATTCAGGTGGGTCCTACCAACTTGAGAAGTAGAACCCGGAGGTCTGTGATTAAAACCCTGCCTAAGAGTGAATGGTACTCAATTACTTCCCTGTCAGAAGAGCTGGATGCAAAGCCTGTCACTCAAAAGTAGAGCTTCAGAGCAGATAAATCATAATCCATAGCTACTGGTGGGAGTCTAACTCTTCTGTCTATCAGTGGATTTCTGATGTTGCAATTCATACACCAGCCTGACAGGTTTCCAAGGCAGAGGACTAAATACTCCTGTAGGTTAGTGTATCACTGAGCAATGGGCCTGCTAGCACAGTTCAGACGAACAAACTGTACTAACAGGCCATCCATTAATTAAAGTTGACGCTTCTTTGCCCATCAGGCAACAGCCCATTCGAGAGCCATCACATAATGAAACCATTGTTAGTCTTTCCTTTACATATTCAACCACAGAACAAAAAGTGACAGTTGTACAGTCAACAAGGACTTGAACTTCTGCAGGTAGCATCGCTTCTCAACAAACAACACAACAACAAAAAAGATGCTGCACTGAAAGAAGAGATGAAAACTCTCAGTAAAGCTTACTATTACAACTTTTCACTGAACAGCACCCTTTCATAAGCGCCACCAGTATTTTTTAAGTTCAAGATCGTACCACTTAGCCACTATCATTAGCTAGAAAACATACCACAAAATGCCTCCCAAGGAAGCTCAGTTTACTCCCCTTTCCTCATCCCAAACTGTCACATTTAGTGCTCTTTTGCAAGTTTTCAAACATATGAAGATGACATTTTGACATCTGAATATGAGACAAATGTCTCAAAAAATGAGATATCTACTTCTTCCAAAATGTTTGTGCTATGACAGAGTTATTCTTCAATAAAAACCAGACATAACAAGAAGTTGCAAAACACCTACCAGCAGGAGAAGGTAAGGAGAGGGCTCCTTGCACAAAGGAACACAAGGGGAATTTTGAACTCATGGCAGTGTTTCATGAATTTGTGCAACAAATTTAAAAAAATAATTTACTCATATTCATGTCAATGTTGTTTCTAAACTGTGATGTTTTATCAACCACAGTAATTACAAAGAACAATCACAGCTGGCATGACGTGAGGACCAACTCAAAAGAGCAAAATAAATACTTTCATCCCAATTTCCCCAAGAAGAGCAAAACAGATGAAAGAATGTCCAAAGCTTCAGAGACAAGCAAATAAAGAAACCCCTGAACAAAAAGAAATAACGGAGTAAGGCAAGTAAAGGGCCTCTAATGGTAGTGATTTATTCCATCACAGTTTGTTAGTGTCAGGTTATGTAATCAGCCCACATGATTTAGGAATTCATGTAGAGAGAAAATGTCTTTCAATTGGCAGTATGGATCTGGGTTGGCTGATGTTAAGTGCCTGTGAGTGATAATCTCATGAAAATGACAGATGAAGACTTTAAACAATGGCTTAAAATTCATTACATTTTATGATCCTAAGTTTATGAAGGTGTGCCTTAATGCTATCTTTAAAATAAACCAAAAGAAATTAGAAGAGTAGACGTAAGCTGTAATTCTCCCAAGTACCACCATTTCTCCTGCTTTCAAATATCTCTGCTTCTAAATTCGGGTACAGATGAAATTATGTATGAAGCTGAAACACAAAGGTAGGTAACACAACATCCGTGAATTAGAGGGGGAGAAACCTGTAAGCAATGAAACAAAACCACAAGGAAACAACTAATACATGCTAAGCTTTTCCAGGAGGGAAAATACAGATGGAAAAAAACATGCAGCTACAAAGCCAAAGGCTGCCACTGAAAAATTGGTTTGCTGTCCTGGGTAAGAGAGGCTGCTAAATTCCTCCACCAGTCAGCTGAAGGGAAAATCTGCTCTTCAAAAAAGAGACATCCCCCAACATATACCCTCCTGCAGTGGCAGAATTCATCACCAATTTTCTGTTATGTAAGCGTGCTTTATTACTGGTTTCAAATTCCTGCCTTCAGCTTTCCAAATAGCAGGGTCCAATGTACCTCACCCTGAGGAGTCAACTAATTTTTTTCCTCCCCATCATTTGTTTTTAATTGATTTACACCTACTATTTCCTTTTCTTTGGCAAGTTACACAGCTAGTGATTCTTGAATTTGTCCCACTACAAGCACATTTTCTAGCACTTAATCAACCCTCCAGGACTCAGGAGATATCCTGTACTTGTCCACAGGCAAACAAAATAATGGAATGAGACTAAACGAAGTTTTTTGTGAGCATAGTTGAACTGATAGGCATTACAAGCACCACAGATTAAAAAGTCACATAGAGCCAGTTCATGATGCCCAAGACACTACAAAAAACCCGGAATTTTCAAAGGCGTCCTTGGCAGTGGCTTTTATATCTGTTCGAGACATTCAGACAACGGCTGTCCAAAATCAAGTTCAGAGCTAAAAGTCATGATTCGGACCAGCAGCCTCTGGAGGCTCCTCTGATGTCAAGTCAGTTTAGGTAGCTCTAGAGTTAGCAAAATGAAGAAGTCTCCAGCAAGTATTTACTCTCTAGAATCTGTAAGACACAGATACTCTTGGTTTACAACACAAGGGGCATACATAAGACCACCTCTTGGGGGTTGTTTTAGTCTTGTTCTTGTAATCAGCTATTATTTTGGTACACCAAAATCTTTTGCTAAGTGATGCAACTTCAGCCAGACCAGCTCAAAAAGAGCACTCCTAGGGTGACGAAGCAAAAAGTTAAGCTTTAGATCAGTTCCGCATTCTTTGGTTTTGACTCTAGGTGCACCACTTCACATAGGGAAAAAAGCTAAGTCAAGAGGTAGAAATCTTTCTGCCCAAGTAAGCCAATGGGATAAGCTACTCAGACAGTTATAACAGATTCTTCTCATGATGCAACTGTGACCACGCCATGAATATATATACTTCTCTTCTAGTCCAATTCTCATATTGCTAAAAGACAAACAAAAAACCCTTCATCCTTTTATCTCCACCAGCTAAAACACACATAAAAGTTTTCAAGAAGGGAAGCAAATGGGATTATAAAAAACAAAATTAAACTTTCTGACACATTTCCTCCATCCCCTTTCATCCACTACAAGCCAGCAAACCTCTTGCCTTCATCACTTGGCCTAATTACCATCTGCACTTACCTTCTTCAGGCAGCAAGAATCCCAACATCTTCCTCTCAGCTGAGCTTCAAAATGTTACATGGACAAGAGCAAATTAGAATTTCAGGGTGGATATGAACAGACAGGAGGAAGGGGAGGGGAGGGTTGCCCTGGTGCAAGGCTGGAGGGGCTGGAGTGTCCCCCCACCACCACACTGCCCATGCCCCCCGACACAGCCTCACCTCCCCACCGCGTCCCACAACAGCCGCACCCGATCCCTCTCCCCCCAGACAGGAGTGCCGCGTTCACTACAGAGAGGAAAACAGAGTGGAGACAACAAGGGAAGAGAAAGGGCTCTGTGTTTTCCACCTGCAGCTTTCTGGTTTGGGGGACCACTTTCAGTTTAGCAATTTAAGAAGTACCTGATGTCATCTTGGTTCAATGCTTCAGTATATCAGCAAAGCACAGGTCACGGGGATTTAGGTAGTGGCTAACATGTCTGCTGTAGAAAGTTCCTCAATAATACAGGTAAAAATACCTACTTAAAAAATAGGCTAGAGAACCCAATGGAGCTCAGCAACACCAAAATCAGAAAAGCAGAAATAAAATCCAATACAATACCACGTTGTAAACGAGCCCAGCAAATCACATAAACCTGATGGCCCAGATGACACGACTTAGCATTCAGAAAAAAACACGTCAGTTTGATCAAAGAATACTCCCAGATTACACAGAAAAAAACCTTATTAACAGCACCATTACCCAAAAGCAACAGAGCCCAACTCTCACAACAGGCCCTGTCATCACCTGGTACCAAATACAAATCCTCCAAGAAGCCATCTTACTCATTAATCTGCTTTTTGATGCCACTTTCAATGAATCCGACTCCTACAGTCACAAAGAGGCGATTCACAGCTCTTCACCGACATGAGAAGGGGACACAGGCCACTGAAGCTGTTGTGATGGACACGGTCCCACCTCCCTGGGCCAAAGGGACCAAGCCCTGCACCAGAGGGCTTGGTTTGCTCTCCTTCTCCTGCACTCGATCAAAAGCCAGCCTGGATCCATATGCTCACAAATCACCATTTCAGTGGTTCGTCATGCAAGCCAAGCCGTGCCACACAACACCACTCCGGGAAAAAAAAAAAAACCACAAACCACAGAAGGGCCAAAGATGGGAGCTCCACACTATCCCAAGGCTCAGGGTCTGCTCCCTCTGGCAGGTGGCAGGAGCCTAGGAGGGAGCAGCCGGGTGCACCGGGATGCGGCAGGGCGGGAAACTCATCGAGCTGGTGCTCACAACGGAAAACTCCGTGACATGCAAAAACTCAGTAAGAGGCATAAATTACTAGAAATGGAAACCACTTCTTGTAGCCATGCTGAAAAGTGCCATGACAGCACTACACCTCTCAATCATTAACCAAGGGGGAAGAAAAACAACACGTTTCCCGCCCATCAGTCAGAGAGCAGGTTCATCCTGGCCCCGTTCAGCTCCAGTGGCCCTTCACAAAGGCCAGCATTTCAGGAACATGGCGCCGAGGGGCACGGCTCTCCTGTCACACCACCCGCAAGCAGGGCAGGTCCGGTAGCTGTTCCTCCCCATCCCTCGATGCCTGCAAGAAGGGCATAAAGGTCACAGGCCCTGCTGCCACAGGGCTGACGTTGCTACGTCAGACTACGTACTTACCAAGGAGGGACAAAAGATTAGCATCAAGATATTAAAAAGACGAGTCTCTGTCAAACACAAGAAGGGTAAATAACTCCACATCTAATTGAGAAAGAAAATTAAATCCATGCTCTTCAAAAAAAATCCTCAAATGATACAAACTTGAAGAGCCTGCCATCACAGCAGTAATTATTCCCTCCTTAATGGAGGCCCTGCTATGTGACTGTCTGGTGAAGAGTTTGGGTCCAAGCCTACTCAGATCCTCCCCACATCTCACATCCCCAATCAGCCTCTGGCTGCCCCAGAGGACTCTGGCTACACCAAGCCACCAGCTGCTGGCCAACACTGCTGCAACAGCAAGTGTCCCTGTGCAAGACGTTAAAATACCTCGCAGAAGACAGAAGGAGGTCTTCAGCTATCATCCACTATTAATAATTTGAGGCACAATATCAGAGTTTTATTATTTTTTTAAAAAGGGCTTTGTTCAATGTTAAACCACACAAATGATTTATTGGACTCTTAAAAGGCATCTTTATCCATGCTGAATACATTCACTGATCCGTTTGTTTCACATTAAGGGTCAACCCTCTTTTCCTAAGGCACACAAAGAGAGCTTGTAGCAGTTCACATTTTATACCTCCAAACTCTTGTCTTTCACCTAGAACCTGACCGATGAACACTTTTTCTTTTAAATAGAGTTTAAAAAAAAAATTCAAACAAAAAAACCCCAAACTGTTACAAAGTTTTAGCTTTGAAGAAACTGTGCTGATCTACACACTCTTCTGACCCATGAACACAAAATAACGCTGCACCTCTTGTAAAATGAGGACGTACATTCCCCGTTCTCAAATCTTATTCCACAGACAAACATATTATTTGAAATAAAACCAGTTTAAAGAATACAAACCCAGCAAATTAGCAGTTTAAAGTGCTAGATAAACATACTCAGCCTAAGTACATGTTATTCTCCAGGCACTCTTCTAACAAATAGATCCAAGACTCATCATGCCTATAGCATCCCTTCCTTCAGGAAGATGATTAAAGAGAAGAAGCTGCACACCATTCTGTCTCTATGACGCAAGTTTTGACATAGAGAGGTTTCTGTATACCGAAAAATAAAAACCTCAAGGAGCAAAATAAGACCCCCCCATCATTAAACAGCTGTGGTTTCTAACACATTTTTCTTATAATTTCTCCGCCATTCAACAGCAAACAATGCTCCCAAATAAGAGTAACCCTATGCTACATTGTGTACTATGTGATTCTATCAAAAAATATATCAATCCATGGAAAGTTAACAGTTTTCAAACTAAAACAAAAACTTCTGCCTTCAGCGTTCTTACCTCACTTGTAGTCCGCCTTTAAGTCAACTGGACCAACAAACTTCATGGCAACTGTCACATAAGGGCGAGCTAAGACAAGTCATTTCTGTAGCAAACCACCACCCAGTGCCTGTAAAGTCATTACTGGACGACTATTCCCTATCAAAATCAGCAACTTGCTCAACATAATTAAAAAATACAGGTCAGAAGCAGCATATTAAATCTTGGGGAAAGTACTTCAGCAGACTGTGAGTTGTGAAAAAGCACCACTCACTGACAATAACACAAACACAGAAAACTCCCTCCAATTCACTGGTAGCAAAGCAATTAATCGCAGCAAACTGGTCAGTGTTGGAAAGCATACCCAAAGGCCTACAGATCAGATTTGCACCCCTTATGGAGAGCCCTCCTCTACAATGAAGGTCTATTTTTAAATGAAGACAGCCTGCAGAGCAAAATGCCACATACTGAGAGCAAACAACTGGATGAAAATCTGTGCCTGAACAAACAAGATCCATTGCTAACTTGAAATTAAAATCAGAGAGAAAACAAAATACACAGCCTACTCTAAGAAACTGTCAGCAGGAGATGTTAGGGTGCTGGATGCTGTTATTAAACTGAGCTGTAACAGAAGCCGAGGAGCAGAGATCATCACTGAGCCGTGAGGCAAAGACATCCGCATCAAAAGGAGGGGGACATGGTGCAACAGGTCTCCTACACCCCATCCTCTGCATTTCCATCCTAAAACTTGGGGGGAGAGAAGAGATAACTTGACAACCTGTCATCACAGAGATCATAATCTCTTGCTTCAGGGAGAGGCGTGGAATTAAAATTTCTCCTTTGGTGGCTGCCAAGGAATATGACCTCCAATTCCACATTAGATAACAACTGAAAGAAAGCCAGTATTTATGAAATATTTTTATCAGCTGAAAGAAACTGTCACTTCAGTCAAGTCAGATTCACTCCTAATTTGTTGATGCCCATTTTCATGCTCCAGCTCACACCGCAGTTTCACCAACACTCCCCTTGCTGGCAAAACCAGCTGAGGCAGCTCCTGCCCCCGCAGCGGCACTGCTTCGTCGCAGTGGGGCTGCACCATCAGCAAGTAGCACTGATGGGGCTCAGCATCAGGCCTCCAGGCAGCTGCACCACCACTTCTAAAGAGGCTGCATGGGAGCAAGGAGAGGGAGTGTGAATTGGCAAAAGACATTTAGGCTGGCTTTTCTGGCACGTGCAACAGCAGCGGTGCACCAACACTGTGAAGCACAAGCCTCCATGAATGCAATGACCACCTGAACCATGTGAAACACCATCACTGCTGCTCTTCAGTTAGTCTAACAAGCAAGCAGCAACATTGGATATTTGCGTATGTATTCACAATGAAACAGTTTTATCATACACATTTCAAGCTACATTCAAACAATACATTTAATCACAGCAGAGAAAAAAAGCAACTCTGGTTTTGCCCACAGTAAAGATGAACCCACAGGCAAGCATACATTGGGAACAACCACAATGTCCTCCCAATAAGGCCTTGCATTCATGCTTCACGTGCCTCAAGCCACACTGACATCTGTTTCAGGCAGGAGGAGAGCACGGACACTGGCACATGCCCAACAACATGGACAGGCCGAATGCCCATGCCATCGCACCACTACATATTCTCCATACCCTGATTATCTCCTCACAAGGTGGTTCTTGGGAAGGCACAGCACCTATGTGCCCCAAGAGCCACTGAAACACACAGGAAGCTCAAAGCTCAGGGTCCTTCGTAACATGATGGGCAGCCCACCCCAAGCTGCAGGCATTCCTATACCCCCCAACGCACAGAGGCGTACAGATTACACCAGGTTCAGCTTGGCCTTTCTGCCTGTGGTACAGTACCGACATCAATTATCAATACAGCGGTATCACTGTAAAAATCTGCAGTACCTTTTCTCATGGGTTTTCATGCATGTGTAACTAGTATGCACAAATAGTTATTCCAAGGCAAAGGGCGCACTTCTTGCTACTGTTAAGGTAAAATACCTGAGTACCACTGGTAGCTGAGAAACCATCACCACATTTGAGTAACCTTTGCAAACAAAATAAGCCTCTTCTACATAGACTGTCTGGGTACACACTGCTAATAAAGATGAAGGACAAACAAAGGTCACAAAGCTAAGAGTTTTAAGTATCTGCTTTGGAGACAAACCTTAGCACAGCATATAGATTGCAAATAAGGAACACGTTTTGGTTTTTGGGTGGTTTTTTGTAGGTTTTTTTTTTTAAGTACCATGAGATCTGATGAGATCATATACCTCTACACCAATTTGTAATTAGGACTCTCTCAGTAACATGTGCACAGGATTATAGATTTATTTTTTTTTTACCGCCTTAAAATCAAGTTTCAAGTTTGTGGACCAGATCCAAGGAGCTGGTTTCTATGCATTCCTGAGGGAGAAAGGGCTATAGAAAAGCCTTTTATTTCTGCATGTATTTCCCAGAAGGCCTAACTAATGCAAAAGGAAATGTATCAGGCTTCTTCAATGGGGGGAGGGCAGGAGGGGATTAACGCGTTTCATGGGCAGAATGTGTGCGAGTGGGGAGGGGTGAGCACTTCAGTGTGAGCAATTAAACGCAATTCTTTTGTAAACCTTATAAGGTTGCTAAAATACCCTTTTCAACAGAAAACCCTACTTGAGTAAACATCAAGGTAAATTGCGCTGAAAAACAGACCGTATGTCACAAGAAGCTACTGTGGAGGGGGACACTTGAGACTGCATATGTACATCTCGTGAGAATCACCACTTAAGCAGGTCAGCATCATGAAGTTAAGGGTATAAATACAGGAGTGCATGTTTTCATTGCAAGTCAGCATCATCTGAATGAACAGTTTCACACAACTGCTAGCAATGGTTTCCTCCTCCTAAACTGATTTTATACATACTTCCCTGTCAAACTTTTCAAGAAACGAGATTGGTCCCAGGTTCAGAAACACACTTCAAGATAACATCAATTTAAAAAACAAACAAACAAACAAACAAGGCAATCGGACGCAGAGCAACTGTTCCCTATACTAAAAGAAATATTATAGAAAAAATGAACAAAAGGTTATTGCTCCAGAATTAGGACTTCAGCTGCTGGGTCTGCTTCACTGCCAAAGCATACCCACAGCAACGCACCAAGCGGTTTCTGCCCCACCTGAGGTCTTTGGGGACCCAAATCCTGACTCTAACCACCACGTACACTGTCAACTGCAGCGGGCTGCCTGGAGCCTCTACTCCCCATCACAAGTCAACTGCTGTTCCCCTGGGGGCTCGGCTTTTCTTTAAAACAGCCCCCTCCACCTTGATAGTAAAAGTAGGACTTAAAGCAGACATGGGCCTAGTTTACTGAAGGTACACGTCACTTTTATTTTTAAGGGGAGAGAGGCAGCAGACCACGCAGCTCCAGCTCACAGGTTAGAATATGCCTAGCTACACACAATTAATTGAACAAGAAGCTTAATTCAAGTTTTGCTGCACTTGCTGGTTCAGAAATTCCTACTCCACCTGTATTTAAACACTGTTTTCATGTTTAATATAACATGCAACTACTACAGCTCTCTATTCACACTAAGCAAAAACAAATTCATAGCCAGAATTATTTGGCATTAATATTAGTTACAGTGTAAATAAGCTAGGTTATTTAACTAGTCCACTCAATAACACAAGCATCCATCTTTCCCTCCAACCCTCTCACAGAAAGGTAAAAGCAGCAAAATTAATTATTTACTTAAAACCAAATAATCAGGTTGATTGTTCCAGGACTGTGCTTTGAGGTGGTGAGCTACTTATTAAATGTTTTAAATACAATGCTAGGTCAACAGAAAAAAAAAAAACAAAACAAAACAAAACAAGATTTATTACTGATTTTGATCAGTTATTTATTCTTTTCTATAATCTCATTTTACAATATTTGAAGATTTTCAGCTTTGCACCACTATAGTCTAGATTTTTACAACTACAAACGATAGACATTTATACATCTCTCTGAACACAGAGATAAACACTTTCAACAGCAAAGCCTTTGCTTAAGAAAAACAACCCTACTTACTACACTCTCAGCAACATGCAAGCAACTTAGAGCTTATCTGGTTTTACAGAAGGTGATATTGAATAGCACAGTCTTTCATTTAATAAAGTACTGAAGAGATCCAGCAGCCAGAACTGAAGATCAACAATAAAATGTGCACACTCTCACGGTGGAGAGTAATTAATCATTCAAATTAAGATGGTATGGGGGATTTGCAATTATTAGAAACAGACTGAGGAAATACCCGTCTTCTGGATTGTGAAAATGAGAGTAGTGGACAAACTCCAGGGCTCGGTACAGAATTTCGCCCAGTCAGTCCAGAGGTCCATGTTACTCAGGGGCTAAGGTAACACCTTTAATTTGCTTTTCTTCAGGGAAGTACTGGGTTACTTTTTTCATCAGGTTATCTTTTCACCTCAGACAAGCTGAAGCTCACCACTCCACTCCACCACCCTCTTGTCTTGGGCAAGAGAGGGGGCACTGAAGGGGGAGGCAGGACATCAGCTGAAGTAATTCTGGGGTGATACAGACCAACTGTTTTCCCAAGATGGTTGCCTGGCTTTATCAAAATTCTTCCTAACTTTTACATTTTTGCTGAATATTTCTACAATGTGGCTGTAGCTACAAGCTCCAGAAGCAATGAAAGCTGCACCACAGCTGCAGCAGTAGCATGCATTGCTCTGCAGTGTAACCCCTTCTCAGGGCAGCATCCCACTCAACTGCCTGCTGCTTCAGGTGCTGCTCCCTTAGAGAAAACCTCATGATCCCATGCACGCAGTGCTCAGAAAGACTTCACATATATACCGCTGAGACACACAACAAGGATCAAGGCAGCCATCAGTCCTCGGGCTGTTTTGAAAATATTACTCTATTTTTCCACCAAAGAAAAAATTCATTATTACAGCACAGATTTTTCTCATTATGACTCTGCTGAAATACCAAGTTGGAAGCTAAACCCAAGCATCACTACATAACATGCTTTGGAAACATAATGTCTAGTGATTATGGAACAAAGCTATACTCAGTCACCTATCTGAAAATTATTTTGAAAAAAATCTTCCTAATTTCTCTTTGGTTGTATACACAGCTTTAAAAAAAATCCTACCTAGATTTTTAAGAAGTCTCCTTCACAAAGCTACACTCCTTTAAGTCTGCTCTTATTTGCCATGAATCATTTCAATACAAGTTCCCCATACTAACTCCTTCAACCTTGCATGGCAAAATTGCAAATATTCTCTCTGAATATCATTGCATATTTAACTGAGAGACATTTGAGGCTAACGCAAAGGAAACATCTCAGGACACATTAATTACATATGTTATATGCTTACATTGTGCTATGCCATTTACTTCTCAATTTCTAGATAAACCCTAGCATAGCACAGGTGTAATTCATAAACAGCAATTACAACACAGTATAAATTACAACATAAGTACACTGACAGAACATCAGCTGAAGGTAACGCAAAGGGAACTCCCCAAATTGCACATGACAATTAAAGGCCTTCATGAGGAATCCCACGTGGAGAAAAAAATCTCATCATAGGCCATGAAAGTGACAGACTGTAAGATCAAATTAATGGGAAGGTAAATTTCAGACTCAAGACATTGTGTGTTCTGCATGCCAGACCTCAAGAAAACTTTCTCTTAAAACTTGACAGAGGATCTGAAGCTGTCTGGGACGATCTGGAGCAAAAGGAGAGCAGCAGTATGTGGTGTTTTGCCTATGGTGGCAATGTGGTTTGGAGGAACTCTCTCATCCCTCTTGGTACCGCACATCTCTGCCTAAATTATCATTTGACCAAAACATTTGTGCTCCCACTGTTACTACCCTGATGAAGATACATGGGCGGAATGGTTACTGAAAATACACTTGCAGAAACCACTGCTCTGGAAATCATCCACCAGACTGAAGCCAACAGCATCTGCCAGCACAACGTACAGATCTTTCTTCCCCCGCCAGTCTTTCCTTCCACAAGACTGCAAATTCTCAAGCAGAGCAGCACCACTGATCTAGTGCCTGGCGTGGAAGTGCTACTCTTAGCATACAGTTAAACATACTCTCCGGGAGCCCTGCAAGCCTCAAGCCTCTGAAAACACGAGTGGTCCCTTCAGGAAATAATTAATCCCTGTCACCTAGAAAGATGGACAAAATCTGATCCGTTGGCAGTGAGCTCAAGCAGCCTCCCTTCTTCATTCTTGCCTACTTCCTGAAATACCTTGTCTGCTTCTGTCACCCACAAATCCAAAGCAAGAAGGTACATTCTATAATAAGAGCTGTAAGATTCCTGAGCTTGTAACTAGTAGCTTCTCAAATCAAAGAAAGAGGTATAACTTACTTCTTCTCGAAGTTCCTCATGTGTCCCCAGAATAACATCTGAACTTCAAGCAAACAGGGCCCTACAGGAGCCTGTCCTCTAGATTTCCAGACAAGAAAATTTGTATTTACATGATTAATAATGTAATTACTATAATTACTTCCAATAATACATTCATATATATGTTAGGTACTATAATATACATTAATAAAGTAATACAATTATTTTTTTAAAAAAAAAACCAACATTTTTAGAAAGGTACAGACTTTTTTAATTGACCAATGCCTTTAAAGTTTAAAGCAATACTTAACATAAAAGGACATAACAGGCATGAAAGCCAGGTTATGCACTCATTTTACTTCAATGTCTCAGGTAAATTTAAGCACCTTACTTTACTGAGCTTTTTGAAAATCTTCCTCCCAGTTGTAAGATTCAAATTGCAGATTTATGTTATCCACAAAACTTAATTTCATGATTATGAGGCTATCACTCAAAGTCCCATAAAACTTTTAAAAACAAACTTCTTCATTTTGTATTTGGTTAAGCTGCGGCCTTCCCAGAGGCCAAACAAAATGTGGCACTTCAGCCACTGCAGCTCTCCCGCCCCAGCCTCTGGATTGTTTGCCTCTCTGGAAGCTCATGCAATGGGGTGACTTTGTCAGCGTTATTTTTACAAGCCGTTTTAACTGCAAAAGCCAGCACACACCACTGTCTCCTGCTCTGGCATGCTTTGCTACACACACCCACCTGGTCCTTGTTCACCCTGATGAAGCAATGCCGGACTAATCCCAAACGTTTGTGATTCTTTCAAAAGAGATTGTGAATTTCACAGCAGTTTTTGTGGACCTTATTTTACACTGAAGAAGGCAAACAGCAACAACCAGAAGAACAATATCTACTTTGTTCACCCAGTAAAACAATGTGAAACTGCCAGAATCATTCTGAATTGCTGAAATTGCTAAGCTTTACTGCATTATGTTAAATAGCTTGTCTACAAAGCAAAGTCATAAACCCAATCTTTGATATTTCCCTCTCCCGTTCACCCCCTCTCACAGCAGATACCAACTACTTGGTTAGCTGCATTTCATTAATAAGGAAAATATGCAGTCAACTGATACAAATACGGTAACCAGAAACCTCTCTTCATTGTTTTAACCATTTAGCTCTTGCCAGAACAATGAAAAAGGAAATCTGAACACTGTCCACTCCAGATCCGCAACTACACTTCCTCAGCTTACACTTACAGCACAACTCTACCACCAAAAACCAGTAATTCTCAGCATACAAATAAAAATTGCATTGTGAAAAGTACTTGGGGGCGGGGG
>NW_009596545.1:0-38791 GCF_000690535.1 Cariama cristata
CCGCGGGTGCCGTCTGGACACCTGAGCTGCCTTTCTGTAAGCACGACGCTAGAGTAAGGAGGGGAAGAGTTGTCCCGTGTTGCCGAGGCTGGAAAGTGAAGATACCACAAGACTCGTAGCCAATTATGATGTTAACCACAGGGCATACGGACGTTTCCACAGCCTTAGGAGGTTTAGGTCTGATGCACCACACTACTGCTGTGTAAGCAATGCTGATTAGATGCGCTACCTGGGGAAGATAAAAGCTTTCAGCTATGATTTTTGAAAGTACCTATTTGCAAACGTGGGGATTTTGAACTGCTAAGAGTTAAACTACACCATCTATTTGGCAACAAGTGAGTATTAAGTGCATCTGGGAACTATTCCCAGATGACTGGAGTTAATATTGGTGTAAATCTGTGCTATTTCCACTTCTGACATGCTACATACCTCACAACTAGCTTAGAGCTCTCAAAAACACAGTAAGTAATGCCATAAAGCACTGCAGGTTTGAAAGCAGTTTATCATGCAGCAACTTTGAAGTGTTGTTGGCTCAGATCAAGCTGAGCAGTGCTTGAACAGAAAGCCAGATGCTATGCAGTAACATGTGAAATTATCGCACATATTGAGAAACGTCAGCATAGACAGATGATCCAGACATCATTTATAATCTCTTTGAATGGTCATAAGCAGTAGATCAAGAGGATCAAGAGAATTCAAGAGAATCAAGCCTCTAAAATACATGGAGTGTATTTCAGGTGAATCAGACACCTGTGTTTTATTTAGTTTCATTTTAGATAGCACAGTGCAAGTAGTTCAGTTCATACTCAAATACAAATAATATGGTGCATGTGATTAATGAGTACGTAATTTCTCACCTTAACACACATTTTTTTGACCTTTTACAATCACCATTTGTAGGTTATAGAAACTTAACACGTGCTACTGAGAGTATATACCCCTCCAATTTCATCCTGGCAGCTTCCCCTTGCTCAAATCTCCGTGTTTCCATGGAAAGAAGCATCATTTTGCTCTTCTCTTACATGTCAGAGCAGAAGGGGGAAAAGGAGAAGAATACACAGCATTGTGGGTTCTTGTATAAGAAAAACATCAGAGAGAAAATCAAAGCATTTTTCTACGGAATACATCCTCCCAAAATTTCCTTTAGAAGGCACAGAGTATCTCCTCCAAAATGTCACCACTGTCCCCAGTGACAGAGTCCCTCCTATAAAAGGGAGGCTTTAATCTATCCTAAAGACAAGTACTGGTCTGTGTAAACACTTTTTTGGCTAGTTCAAAACCAGACATACATATAAAGGGAAACATGGGAAAAAAACGGGAGGCCTGTGGTGCAGCCTCACTGTAAGCCCATTAGCGGTCCTGGTACAAAAGGCAGAAAGGAAACAGCAGTATTCCTGTGCTTAGGACACTGAGCCTGTGCCTGCAAGTATTCATATAGGTTCTAAATACTTATGTGCTGCCTCCAGACCCCAAATAGCAAACAAATGTGTTGACAGAAGATTTGGGGAATTGACTCACCATTTTTTTCTTCACTGCCTTATTTTCTTTCATCTCACCGTTGCTTTGCTGTTTGTTCTCCATTCTGTTCCCTTGTTAGGTAATAGCTGAGGATGAAAAGAGGGAAAGTTGTGTTACTGTTCAGCTGAAGCAGGTTTGGGTTTTTTTAATAAAATCATAAATCTGACCCAGGAAGGACTTGAAAAAGCCTGTAAGAAGTCTATCTACTTCCTTCAAAAGTCAGATCCTCATTCAGGAAGGCATAGCGGCACCAAACAATGTAGTAAAGCAATGAAAACATACATGCTAACTGTGTTTAAGTAGTCTACTCAAAGGGCGACGTGCTCTTTGGAGCACGCGTAGTAGTTCCTAGCACAACTGAAGCACGAAAGGGAAAAAGCTACAGTACCAAGCCCTTCAGTGGACGCACTGTCTCTGTTCGAATAGGAGCATCAGACCCACTGCAACTACAAAAGGAGTTAAGATAGTCAGGTGGAACTACATTACTATGGCTGGGTTGAAGCCAGGACATTTGGATTAATTGGTGGTGTGATTCTAATGATTATTAGACCTTAGAGTAGCTGGGACATTGCCTGAATGCATTTGCAAAGGAGGGGTCCATTTATTTACTGATCTGTCAAGAAAATTCTTGCCTGAAGATCACCGTATGTGTTTTAATAATGTTAAAGGACATTTTAATCATCATTTATTAAGAAACTAAACTGATTTCTGGGGTTTCAGAGAGGATGGATTATATGTTATTTATGCTGTGCCTCTTTGTGTGATCTTGGGCAGTCCACCAGTCTGTTCAGTTCATGTGGAATATGGATTACGGAGTACTTCAATCTCAACATCTTGAGATGACAGCACATTTAATGATCTTTGCTTACTTGGTCATTATGGTAATGATAGATGAAGTCTTGAATACAAGTTGTCTTGTAAACAAGAGTGTACAAGATAGTGAGCTATGATACATGGGGAGTAACAGTCAATTTAGTGAAACAGCACATTGGAGTGGAAATTGTGTTGAGGCCATCACACATACAAGAGGTATTCTAAGAAGAAATCCTGTCTGATAGAAGTACTGCCATTGGCAGTACTGGGGCCATTATATCAGATGGTTCCAAGAAATCATGCTGAGATTTTAAGTAAAGGGAGCTAGAGACGTGACAGCATCCTGTAAGTGCCAAAGCCAGAAAAATTACCTTTTTCCCTCTCTACCTCCCAGTGCAGTCAATACTAAAAACCTTCAAACAACTCCTTTGCCTCTGCTGCAAAGGGCCTTAGTCAACTCCTGCTAAATTACTCTTTGAAAAGAGCTTTCAAGGCAAATATATTTCACTTTATAGGAGAGATGCTTAGTCTCATCATCAAACAGCTCACCTGTCCCATTCCACATTTAACAAGCATACCAAAAATGTCAGGCTTACTCACTGCAGCACTCGCATGCTATACAGTATTTCATATATAGATAATGTAGATAATTAAATCAATGAAGGTTCTGATAGAGCACGAACAAAGCATCATCAAACTGGAATTTAAGAGCTTACAAGACAAAAAGTATATGGGGCATGGCGCTGAAACAGAAACAGCACAGGCTCAGTCAGAACAGTCTGCTAAGCATCTAAAGAGACACAACTCAACCTCGCAGCTAAGCTGCTAGCAAGGATAATTTCTGTCTGCCTTCCCTCACCGCATTTTTTTTATATGGCTGAATCTTCCTCTTGTTCTTTGAGCAGTCTTTAAAATGCTTTTAAGATATGTCTGTTGGGTCCGGAAAGTTTAATTGCATTGCTAGCAGTGCACCATCTGCAAAAATGTACAGACTAAACTGTCCTGCCTGTATTTCAGGTAACTCTCATTTCACAACTTTTTGAACATATCCACTTGACTGTAGAAAAAGGAATGTTGCCATATTCAGGACAGACATCCAATCTAATGCAAAAAATAAGAAATCTGGACTGGGGAGAGTGTGATTTTTAGAAAAATGACTGAAATCCTGCACAGTGTTATTTTTGCAATCTTATTGACTTGTGTGCAGGGAAGAGAGACAGGATTACAGCAACCAGAAACCCGATCTTCAGATTGCAGTGTTTGACAAAATCTAAAGAAGTGACGTTCCACTTGGGGAAATGAAAGTCTGAGATTTGTGCTGCTGCTGCTGGTGGCTATTCACTGAAAAGCTTCAACAGATAGGATGGAATAGTGTATTCTTTCCCCCTGAAGTTCATATTGCTAGTACCAGGTAAGTTGCTTAAGTTGTGGATCCAGAAATATTCATTCATTATTCATTCTTTATCATGGAAGATTAGATCTGCCTGCTCCTTAGCTTCTACAGTTAGTTAGGATGTGACCCACAAATCAGGAAAGGCTCATTTATGTCAGGCCAGGAGACACCTTCCATTTCAGCTTTATGATCAGAGCTACAGTTTGCTTACCTACTTATCCAGCAGTTTATTCAGCAATGTATAGACTGAGTTCATTAATAGGCCATGCAATCCATCTGACTCCTACTAAATTGTTAGCCTTGGCAAGGATGGCTCAGCAGTTCACAGAGCAGGAGCATTATGACTGGCACAGCAAACTGACTTGAGAGAGGTATGAATAAACCTACTGTAATCTAGGTTTGGTTCTGAACTTCTATTGAACGTTCAGCATTCATTAACTGACTGCCAGTCAGGAAAAACAAAAGGTATCAGAAAGCTGTCATGTTCACAAAAAGCAAATATGCAAAGGGAGCAGTTTCAGATGAAGACAGATTTTAAATAGCCATATTTGTTATATTAGATGACAAAATCACCAAGGAGTTAACCGCCTCAGAAAAGCTGAGTTATAGCCACAGTTATTAAGAAAAAACCCAAACTAAGAAGAGTGTAAGACCTGGAATAGATCAATTACTATTGTTGTCCAGTCTAAGTGTAAAGCACTCTTTGGGCCAGTAGCCAGTCAGGGCCCATTTGCCATCTTGTTCAGATGGGCCTGGACTTACACCAAACCACCGGTCACTCCACCCAAGGCACAACACAAGCAAGCTTCAGGCAGTTTATTGGCGATATAAAAGGTTCTGCTGACACAAATTCCTCATGACGGGCATATATGGCCTCCATGTCTGTCTCCCAAGTGCAAAATATATTGCCTCTATAGAAAGATTATGTTTGTGTCAACATCGCACTACTACAGTCAGGGAAAATGTGAAAGTCAGAAGAGCAGCCTCCAGCTGACAAAATTCACTTGTAATTATAAACCAGCACAGCCTGTCAGGATGACTTCTCAGAGTAAACCTCTTTCAGGTGTAGCACAGAATAATTTGGTTTCTTTTGAAAATGGGAAAAAGCATCACTAAGAGAGACAATACTGCAGTAGGGTGTGAATCACAAAGCTTTGGAAAACATGTTGGTGTAAAAATAACCCAAACAGACTCAGTAAGTCCTATTGGGCCATGGTAGACTGACATCTAAGAATTTTTGCCTTTGGGAAGGCAAAATTGTCCAACTTGAGTACTTTGGTTTGCTCTGCACTGTACTGGAAATAGGTAGGTGCTCCAGAATACTTTTTTTTTTTTTTTTGATTCAATACTAAAAGTCTAGTAAAAGAGGACAGAGGAGAAAAGTTTTGAATCTCACTCCTATCATGTAGCTTGTGTGCTGCTATCTCTTTTCCAGTCAACTACAAGCCAAAATTCTCATGACTGAGCACTTGTGCCTTTCAGAAAAGGAGCTGTCCTTGCAATGTAACAGACTTAACCTGAGGACTTCTGTGTGCTTCAAGCTAAATGCTTCTGTCGCTAGTTTATGGCATGTACTTCAATGAATGTGCTCCTCTCCCTGGTACTGTAAATCACACATACACACTCACACAAAACAAATCCACCATCGATTAATGAAAAGATTGATTAATTAGAGCATCCAATGTGAAGAATACATTTCAAGTTTCTGTGTCCCCCAAATCAGGAACAATTGATGTATTAGGTCCTGATAAGTGACATAACTATCTGGTTAAAATAGGTGTTCTGGAACTCCATTAAGAGATGAAGGGATTCTTTTCTTCTCAAGTAGTTTTGTTAAGCTAGATCTATCCTGGTGCAAGTGAGAGTGTGCAAGTCAATACTTCTTACATTGTTTATGGAAAATGTCAAACAGTTCCAATATTAAAATACCATTGCTGGAGTCAGGTGTGGCTTGACTTTAATTTTTCACAGAGCATTCCTATGGTACCGAACCATTTAGCAAGAGTTAATCACAAATTCTGTAGACAGTCCAGCTTCCAGAAATACCTGTTCTCTTAAGTAATCAGTTGACATAGTGTTAAAAAAAGGTGTGTCTCTTTTTTCCTATATCTGTAGTATCAGTCCTAAAGTGTCTTTACAAGATGATAAATTATTGTATCTAGATTTCAGTATTTCATACAAGTCACAATCTGATCTCTTATACTGAGAAGGGGAAAGATTGAATTTATATTTCAAAATGAAGTGTATGTTTGGATTTTTTAATTTAAATTGGGGAAAAAATAAAGCTATTTTCCATAGAAATCTATTAACCAGGAGAGGAGGACAGAGATTTCAAAGTTAATGACTGCTTAGATAGAAACAGTATTTGACTAGCATGGGAAATTATTTGTTTACAAATTTCACAAAATTGGTTTATACCAAGATAAATCTATTCCTCCTTTTGTGAGTCAAACCCTTGAGAACATTGCCAAATTTGAGAAGTTGCTCCAAAGTATCAAGTCCAGCTTCTAGGCACTACTCACCGCTTATGCAAAGTATTCTTCACTTCCAGTGACTTCTGAAGTTCAATGCAGTTTGGAAGCAGTCCTCTTCAGGATTGCTACAACAGCCCTCTTCTCTGAAATAGGGACAGTTAAATCATTGAATTAAATTCAAAGCCATCTGTAACTCTTTTATACCTTTTCAGAAGTAATAAATAATTAACAGTAAAAACAAAGAATAGTATGACACTTCAGCTGGAATTCATGCAATAAATCTTTCCTACCCAATAGAAAACAAACTGCCTTGTGTGGCTGCAATACCATAAAAGAAGTCTTTGTTTCAGTTGCCACACAATGTGAAAAAGCTTTGGTTCCCACATTTGAACCAATAGACATTTGAAATGCAAGTGCCTAAGGCTAGGACTCACATTCACGTACTCTTACCCGATTACCAGTGACCAGGTGGAAGAACACCCACAGCATTCCATCTGCTGTAAATGGCTTTCAACAGTGTTGTGTTGGGCCGGTACTCATGTGTGTGAGACAGTGTGCAATATTTGTCAGGTGTCACCCCTTTGCAAGATTTTGAAAGACTGGGACAAGACATACTGTACAGTAACAAAACCCACAGTAGAGAAAAAGATTTACCTTGTCTGCTCTTCTGGCTTTGTGCCATAGAGAGGAACTCCATATCAGTGTTAGTTTAAGTACTAACCAAAACATGGGTCAGGACAAGGGTGTAGCAGTTCTGACTTTGCTTTTGCAATCAGTTCCTTACACCCCAAAGCTAAGCAGAGATAAGAACACTCTTCAGTGTGCAAAAGTGCTCTCTGTTTTGACTTTTCCTTGCTGGTACGCATATTGCTTTCTTTGAAAATTCAGTGTATGTTAAATTAGGCTCATCAGCATTTCCTCAAGGACCTTGATAGCTAATTTAGTTGGATTATCTGTAAACTTGCAGATGCTAAGCTATCCAAGATGCGTTAGGTAGAGACGCATCTGTACAGATATAAATTGGCTGAAACTGTAAATTCTGGCTGGGATTGGAAGTAATCTGTTCTTTTAGGGAAGGTGGCATTACTGAACCTGTGGTGCTTGGTTTGTATTTCAGATTATGATTGTTCTGGCAGGTCCTGCAGATCACTTTTGACCCTGTTACATAAATCTCAGTGAAGTTCTCAAAAGATATTACCATCAAATTTACTCCAGCCAAACATAGGCATATATCTCCAGTTACAAGATGCTAATCAATGAAAATACTGCTTTTGAGGGACAGGAAAGAAGTTCTCTGTGAGATCCCCTAGCATATTTTATCTAAAAGTGTCTTTAGACTTGGCACTCAATATCTTATAATAAACAGGAAAAAAAAAAAAGTGTCTTGTGCTTTAGCTCTCTGTAACATGGTGATTATAAGGAATAGGAGATTCTTTCCTCATTCTCTGGATTGAAAGTGAGGGAGCAGACAGGTGAGTTTCAAACAAATCTTGTATCTCAGATACAACTGACAGATACCTTCCCAACCTATATACATTTGATTTACATTTTAAATAATCTACATCTTAACTGAAATCTTCACAAGTTTTTAATTAATCCAAAGTGATTAGGTTGTGACGCCTAAAACCAAGATGCACTACTTCTTGGTAGCATCCGTCATTTGTGGAAAGGACTTGTTGCTCAGCATGTCCCATGCTTAGCATAAGGACAGGAAAATAAGCAAGACAAGGCTATAACGCTGGCACTGCTACACTGTAAAACAAGTTCTACGTGGTTATGTAAGCTTTGGGAAGACGTGCCTGTTCAAAAAGCATGAATTCAACAATTATTGAAGAGCGGCCCACTCTGTGCTAGAACTAATCCTTTCAGACTAAACAAAGCTACCTCTTTGATCCAAGTTTTCCCAAGTTTAGATTCAAGTTTATAAATTTGGCCTGTATCAATTTAAGCAAGAATACAAAGAAACCATCTCAAGGGCAACTTATGCAATCATGACCAAGAAATAGGACAAAACAAAGAATTGCTTTGTTAGATACCACACAAGAAAGAAATGAAGATTTTTTTCATGGAAATTATAGACAGAAAGAAAAAATAGGGAGAACCTTTACAAGCAAACCCAAGTTAGAAGTTCACCAACTGACTATTCAGCCAGAAGTCTGTGAAATTTTCATTTCAGGTTCAAGAATTTTTTCATTGTTAGGAAGGTGGAAGCAGAAATGCTGGAGTAAATGTGATAACCAGTCAGTATACAGTGTCTGTAGCTGTACGTGTGAATGCGCATTCACATGTAAAGAAGTAGTTGGTTTCTATGCAGATAGGCCCCTTTGGAAATACAATCTCAAATTGGTAAGCCAAACTGATGCTTAGATTTTAGTTCTATAAAAATGCCCTAATCTGGTAAAGCAGTAGTATGCAGTTTAGTTTTAAATCTAATTCCATAGAAAAATTAAGCACATACATAAATACTTTGCTAGTGAGAGTAAGAATATCTAGCTTCTCACTTGGTCAAACCCCCAAAACTGGAATTTGGTGTCTTTTGTGGCTGCACGTCCTTGATGGAAATGTATCACATTCCTGCACTGCTAAAACCATAGTTTTGAGAGAAAAGCCAGAGTACTGACCATTTTTATTTAGTAGTCTTTTCAGCTTAAAACCCTCAAAGTTCCCAATACATAGGCATCCATACAAGCAGATCTAACAGATTGGGGCGGGGGGGAGATGGGTGGGGGGGGGGAGGGGGTTGGTGTGAGGAACAGAACAAGCATATTGAATATTTAAAAATAGTTTTTACTGATTATTACATAACAGTGCCTTGGATCAGCTACAGCAGAGTATTTCCCAGTTCTTTGCAAGAAAAAATAGTTAATCATTACCCTTTGCTGTGTTGGCCATTAGTGTTGTTTTAACCATTTTCTCTCATTTACACATGCAAGTCTGGTATGTCATCATTTAGGAAAAATCTTATGAGCCATGAGTTTAATGTTATCATTATGTTTGGATTATTTCCAACATTACCTTCCATGTAGATTAAAGCTAGTTAAATCTTTGCCAAGTTATTTCCAGTGAAGTCAGCCTAGAATCCACCTGCCATTTAGTAAATGTCGAATTAACTATTGACAAGTAAAAGCTTTTATGTTGTAAGGTCATGCCCTGAGTTAGGACCAGAGCTGTTCCTGGGTAGTTTCATTCCAGGTGGAAATGAAACACCCTCAAAGTAACTCTTGTTATAAAGAAAGATTATGCCCCAAAATGAAGCCCTTCTAGGGTGGAAATTTTGGCTGATTATGCCCCAAAATGAAGCCCTTCTAGGGTGGGAATTTTGGGCTCAGTTCTGAGGAAGGCAGAGTACTCAGCATGTAAGTCATTTTTGGTTGAATGTCAGAGAATCCTTTTAAAATTCCCAAGACTGATATATTTGAGCAGCTTCTGTTGTCTTTATTAATGCTATAAGCAAGGAAACTTCTCACCAGGTTACTAAGGGCTCGAGCCTTCCTCCTCTCTTTGAGCAGTAGAAAAATGTGCTTCCAGCAGGCAGATAAACCCTGACAGATAGATTCTTTACATATCTTTTTCTAAAGTCTCATTATAGGCATCAAGAACAGGCAGGCAACTTCTACCAAGAGAGTTTTTCCAATCAGCAGTCCTATTACACTTAGGAATTGTTTACTACTCTTCTTGAAATCTTCAGAGGAGAACTAGTGATCTTTCTGAAAGGTCACTTAAATTGCTAACCCTCCAGGTGAAGCTCCATGTTCTGACTCACAAAGATCGTCCTCATCGATGTAACAACTCCTTCTAGCCTTAGACATCACTCTTGACCTCAGTGGAGGGGGAAATGAAACAAAATGCCTTTGCATGCATTGCACTTTCAGCCAGTCTCTAGCTTGCTCAAAACTTGAGTTGCAGGGCTCGAGCTCCAGCCCCCTGGGAGCAGCAAGCACTGCTCAAACCCAGAGTCCACACATTCCTCATGAAGCTGAATGTGCCTAAAAAGGATGCACAGCAAGCCCAGAGTAGAAATATATACACGTTGCTTTCTTGTGAAAACTGGTACTGCAAATCAAGGAAAATAAATTTTGCCAAACTTTGCCCTATCCAACCTGCCCAGTTATTTTAAATAGCCCCAATCCCAGCTTCAGTTAAAGCTGCCAGACCCTTATAGCTTGTCTAGCTGTAGTTTTAGGTCTGATACCTCATTTTTCTTCATCTAGGGACTAAAAATAATGCAGATATATTTGTGTAACAAATTATTCTCTCCACAGATTCATGAAACCTGGCAAGCAGCAGCTCACCATTTATTCTCTTGAAGGCTAAGAAGTATTGCCCTGTAAAAGTAGAGAAACGTAATGTCATATAAGAATTGGATTTAAAGCATCACTACCTTAATTTGTGTAATTAAAACTTCATATGTAAATATGGTAAAATTCTGTGTGTTGTGAACGTAGTTTTTTTTCCTCCCACTTTGAGGAACTGGAGAATGAAAGAAAAAGCTAGTGAGACAGATCCTCCCACCTCTCCCAAGCTTTAGCTGTGATTTCCAGGGTATTTAAACGTCTTTTGTTGTAGCTTTAAGACCGTTACAAAAAACCATTTCGTCACACTCAGTAGGTTTCAATTACATGAACGTAAAGATGTGAAACTCCCTTACATTTCCAGGGGTTATGAAATACTGGAAAGGCTGATGGCTGAAGTACCTGCTTTGCATTTCAAAAGCTATTGGGGTCGAAGTCTGTTAGTTATTACCATTTTCAGCAATTCTTGGTGTCAAGGCCCTGAGCACATAGCCTGTCCTGGGCTCAGGGCCAGCTTAGAGGATGGGTGCAGGCACCCAGCCATGAGGAGAGCCTCTCTGAACAGCAGGGACTCCCCTTCACCTTCACTCAGGAGAGCAGGCTAAGGAGACATTCTTGGCCGTTGTCCTCAGTTCAGTTTAAGTTGATCTAGACCTTTAACCTGACCAACAGGCCTGACTTAACTCCTGTACTTTGAGGGTGACATTGCACTGGAACAGGCTGCCCGGAGACGTTGTGGAGTCTCCTTCTCTGGAGATATTCAAAACTCACCTGGACATGTTCCCGTACAACTTGCTATAGGTGAACCTGCTTTGGCAGAGGGGTTGGACTGGATGATCTCCAGAGGTCCCTTCCAACCACAACCATTCTGTGGCTTTGTGGCTCAAACTTGGACCTGCCTCATCATCACAGACTTGCCTGTTGATCACAGGGCTGGGCCTGACCCTGACTTGCTGAATTCAATTCTCATCTGAACCCCAGCCCTGCTTCATCACCAGGGGGTTGTCTGCAGATCAGACCTCTTGGCTGAACCTGGCCACTGCTACCAGATGACTGGCAGTCAAACAAAGAAATAGTATCTAACATGCATAAAAGGCACTGTTATATAGTAAATTCAGATGTCATGTGGAGCTGCAGACCAATAAAAAAAGAACAAAGGACTGGAGGTACAGATGACTTGTCATAACCCACCCTCCACCAGGGTGAAACCATCAACCTTAGTGCCCAGAGGAGCTTGGGATGGGTGAGCATAATGCTAGGGAGAAGAGCAGGATCTGAGAAGTGTGTGTGTAACACTTCTAACTGCATCATTATTCTCTCTTAAAGAGGAAGAGAGAAATAGATCAGGACTAATAACAAGACTCTTAAAACTTCAATATTCAAAAATTCCAATTCTTAGTAGATCTAAAGTGTGCTTCCTCTTTGCCAATTAAAAAAAAAATCTTGAGCATAACAGTGTTTCCGCTCCATGTTTTTCTGCTCTGGAAAATAGTGTTATTTGAACTGTAATCTCCAGAAAGTGAGGTGGATGACACTACAAGAATTTACATATAGTATCTTTATTTGTCAAAAGCAGAACTCTTTCAGCTGGTTAGCACTAGTAACAGCAAAAGGAATTCTCCATTAAAAAGAAGATCATCTTTGCTTCAGTTGCAGTCAAGTTGTAAAACAATTTTTCTGCGGTAAACTTAATTGTCAGTCTTTGCTCAGGATGGTAAGTAATACTTCTTATCCATCTGATTAATTAGGTGGTCTAATCACTTAGAGAAGCTGTTATGTAAGCAGAACAGCGTATTCCAGAAAGACATTTGAAGCAAAATTAACTTCACTGATTTCAAGTGAATAAGGTATCTTTACTCAGTTTATGGAATAAAAGGGCATTGACAGAAATCCATTATTTTGGATTTCTGATTTCTCCTATGGAGAGAAAGAGTAAGTTGCATAATGGGCAAACTTCCATTGTTCTTCTTCACACAAGGTTTGCTACATTTAAAGCCCCTTTCTACAAGGAGCTGAGCATGTCTCCTGCAGTGGGACTGAAGGTTGAGGACGGCTTTTTCCAGGAGTAACTGCTAAACAGTTCAAATCCTCTACACCATATTATGAAATAGCTCCATAAAACTTGTATCTTGTGCTCTCCCTATGGTGTTGATTGTAACGTAATGAACAGAACACAAATTTGTAATTAAGGGGCAGGGGGAGGAGGGAACAGCGGCCTACCCACAGACTGTTAAGTGTTTCACGCTGCACTGTTGCAGGCATTGATTACTGTTGAGGAATGCACCCTGAGGCTTCAGAGATGCTTAAACCCCACAGGAAGGTATCATGCATTTGGTGAGTGGCTCTTAGCAAGATAGCTCTTATGAGAAGATAGCCTACCCTGTAACTGCACAAGCTTCCAGACAGATTTGTGCACAGCTTCTTAGGTAACATAAAAGCATCAATTTATAAATCTGCATAATACCCCATGATAGCCCAATATCTTCTGTTTGAGTTGCTACTGATAGCTACAGTAGAAGGTTTTCTTCTACCTTTTCAGCTTCACTTGTACTCAAGCATTGCCCATTGTAGAAACCTTTTGGTCTGTTGAGTCTTAAGTACTGGCTTTTAAGTTCAGTCAGCATCAACCTCTGCCCACTCTTGCTGCCAAAGGTTTGCAAGCTACTGTGATTTCATGGTGTAAGCTAGTATACGAGGAGTAGAGCACTCATCTGATACAAGGCAAGTCATTAACAGTAAGATTGTCACTAGGTTATCAGAAGAACCTAGAACATTTCACAAGACTCAAGTTTTATTGCCAATTATGCAACAACAGGATGTGATAGTGACTGAATTATATCCAGGTGCATGACTCATGCCATGTATTTAGAAAAATCCAGGCACAACACTAATTTACTGCATTCCACTTTGCTGTTGGTTCAAGGGGCATTACTTTCATGTTAATACTTATGTCGTTAATTGATAAAACATTAACTTGAGAACAGAAACAGGAATCTATAGGTAGTACACACTAAACCATCAGGAAGAATGTACAAAGTTGTGAGCTTATTCCGCAAGTGAGTGTTGGTAATTGCATAGCAGAGTTTTGGGTATAGATCCCCTCACCTCCCATTTATGGTTGTAATGAAATATCAAGGTTTTAAGTACTTTGCGTGACTTGGTCTGTGAAAGGTAGTTCACTGTTCCAGACCAGTATAGGATGCAAGAACATGCTATCTAAGCACACAAGCAAGTTGTGCAAGTGCTAAAACATCATGCTAAACTGGATATTGGTCATACTGCTGAGTTGAGCTACTTCTGCATAAAATTAATTCCATCAAATGTTAGAGTAATGCACAATACCACCATTATCTGGGGATTGTATTGCTCAATCTATCATTGACTTATTTTGAAAAGGAGGGCAGATGTGAGGAGAATGTTTGCGTAACTGTGTACTGGGGACAGTCAAATCTAAAGCTGATTGCAGAGAACTGTAGAAAGTCACTTTGTTTTAAGTGACAGATAAAATTAATTGCTCATACATGCATATTATTAAACGTAGAAAAAACTTTAATACATATACAGTAATGGACTCACAGGTAGCTATTTTAATTTGGGAAGACTTTGAAACCATTGTGGATAGCCCTAGGAAGCTGTCTGTTCAGTTCTGAGGCAGACAAAACAAGCAAAGCATTGAAATAAATCTTAATAAAATAGACTGATGTTGGTACTGATCCAGAGCGCAGCCAGCAGTACATTCTGTTATGGACCTTTCCTCTCACAGGAGATACAGAGAAGGACAGACATTATGAATGCTACTGTGTGAGACTAAGTATACTAATGACTCCTTAGCTTAGGAAGAAGGTATGCCCTTCCCCTTGAGTTGTACTTTCCTCACAGAACCTTTGCAAGGTATGGGCAACTACATAGTCTCACTTTAATAAAGCTAGCCAGTGTTCTATTTGGTCCAGCCCTGTAGTCATATCTTATAATGGCTAGTAGTGGCTATTCAAGGATGCAATGAGAAAGAGAGCAAGTATAGGAAAAACCTTCCCTAATTCACCTGTCCAGCTTCTGGTTATTGGTATTTTAGCAGCTTCCTAACTTACAGTATGTATTTGGATCCAGTTTCCATGCTCCTGTTCCACTTCTCCAGTTTATTTATATTTTTTGTTCCAACATCCTATGGCAATGAGTTCCACAGGATCAATGCATGAGGTTGTCAATTTTAGCTTCTTTTCTGATGACTTCTCTGGAAGGTCCCCAATTCCTGTGCTGTGAGACTTACTGGCCATACCCATCCTAAGCTAAGTTGTGCTGTTTTACATGCACATTTGTGCATCAACTGTTTGGTTCCCTGGGCATACTCCTCTTGTGCCACATTAAGCAATTATGCTTCACAGGCTGTATCTAAATTACTTCTCATTTTCCTAAACTTTAGAAGACATCCAGTTCACATGCTTCTAGAGTTCTCTGCTTCACAAGCCAGAACACATCTCGGTTTACTGCAATTCAAACAAAACCACCACTGCAGTTGCACCATAATCTTCCCAATGTGCCCAAGGAATCTCCCCTCATCTAATGCTGTAACAGGCAATCTCAACCTTAGGTTTCTCCCCTACCAGTAGTGGTTTGGTGTGTTTATTTTAAAGAGGAATCATTCTGCACAGGAAATGTCTGTTTTGGTAAAATTCTCCACTTTTCTTGAGGTGCTGTGGTACTGTCAGGAACTAATGCAAGGGATCACTCAGAGCAGAGGCAAAACCAAGCTACAGCCAGATGCTCCAGGTCAGGGAGAAGCAAGGCACCACCGTCAGCGCTGCATGCTGAGGAAGCCAGCAAAGGGGAATTATCAACAAAATGGAGCACTACAGCCTACAGAGGCAGCCTGATGCTAGTATAGTCCTACAACATAAATACCCTCTGTTAGAACAAGAGGCTGAGAGTGGGAATCAAAGAGCAGAGGAAATCAATCACATCTTGAAGAAGACTGGACAACTATCAGACTACTCTGAGTCATTAGCTTGCCTTGGGGCAATATTAATTTCTTTTTCCTCACATTTTCACCATCCTCTCCAGCCTCCTGCAATAAAATTCCTTATTCAGTTGTTTACTTCCATTTCAGAATGGGTTTAAAGTTCTCTCCCCTTCATTCCCATCTTATTTGAAAATTGCTTATGCTGTTTCTACTTCAGTTGTGATACAGCAGATCTTGAGTGTCTCTTGGGGAGAGGCATCCAACAGCTCCAACAGCTCCTGGCTATCTGTTCCTAAAGACTTGGAACAGGAAGGGTTGTAATTACGCAAAAATTTATAGATTCTTGTACTTGCCTGTTTATTGTGGCTGAGGAATACAACCCATCAGAGTGTTAAATATCACAAGTATCTGTCATGCCTGCTCCCTTTTGCTCCCCAGCCCAACCCCTCTCCGAGAGGACTGCATGCATATTAGGCTCTCAGGGTGGTTTTTGTTCACTGACATTGCACAACAAAGGTTTGTGCACATCAGATGTGTAGGGTGTGCTCTTGAGCCCCACAAAGTACTGCAATCCTGTTAGTCTCAAATCTCACTATTTGAAAGTGCTCAAGGAAAAGAGGCCTATTGGCCAGCTCACTAACCTTTTTCCTTTCATTTATTTTATAAAATAGAATGAATTCTCAATTAGTGAGACTAGGTCTGGTCTAAAAATAAGCACTCAGCCAGGCAGGTAACTGTAGCAGCAGAAACAAACATGTCTTATAGGAACTTCTGAGAGCTTTTAGGAATATATATGGTAAAATATTTCTCTGGTCTTATGCACATTTTCTCATCGCCCCACTGCTCCCCTGACAGTTAAATTCTGAGCATGAAACTCACAAGTCGTATATACAAGAGTAAGAAGTCTGCTCAATAGATGGTTAAATCTAAAACTGCTCATTGATCTTCCATAACACGTCATGTATCAATTAGTCATATGAAGACAACATATTAATCCTATCCCTGAAAGAATCATATCCATGGCATTTAAGCTTCAGACTAAACAGTGTAAAAAGAAACACTGAGTAAATATCCACCCTGTAGTTTAATAACCAATTATCAACAAATGGTATGACATTTAAATAGGACCAATACTGTTTTATCAGCTGCACCAGAGCAAGCTGATAATCTGCAAGCAAATGTAATAATAATGCCACTACACTCAGGTTTTCCAACTTTGTGCTCAAGGTCTTAACAGATGTAGAGAGAAGAGCCACCATGGAAGAGGGAAACACCATGAATTTGTCTGAACTGAAACTCATGATGATGTTTCCCTAGTTAGTACAGACTGTTTGCTATTTCCCCTTCTTCCCTAAGAGGGAACAGATCAATTCTCAAGCAGTTAATAACAGCTGGAAGCTTGCCTGATTTTTTCATTAGGCTGCAAAAGCATAACCAAAGGAATCAGGAACAGTAAAAAACTAACTTGTGTAATTACTCTTGCAAGAGAGGCATGCAGCTTCTAGCCAACCTGTAAGAAACAGCTATCCAGTGTGCCAGAATAAGATAAACTTTTAATGTAGCCACTGTTACTGCTGTATGAATTCTTACTGCCTCAAAGGAAGCAAAACAATGACATATCATACAGACATAACCTCTGATGACAATACCTGCCATAACTGCATTAGGTGGACACAATTCATGCACTGTAGACATATATGCTATTTTCATGGGATACCCTGAATATATGTAACTCCTTGAAATAGTTCAGTATCAGTGTCAGCTCTAGTTTGATATGCTGTCAACAATCCTCAAGGCAGCAAGGTAGCGTAAGTGCTATATTCTCTAGATCTGTAAGACCTTGCACTTCATTCAGAACAGAAATTTGGAAAATTTTGGTGATCATCTCCATTCAATCTCCTGTAGATGTCCTTTTTTTACTATGGTTTCCCATTTCACCCTCACAGAATTTGATCAAGGCACAAAAGTAATTCCTGAAGCTCTTTAAGCTGCTGTCCCCATCTTGCCTTTCCTCATATTTCTGCAAGTCCAGAACATGATGTTATCCAAGGCTCAGTTCTGTCCCATGGCCCCCACATCCTCATGGCCTGGTTTGTCACTTAATCATTTTAATTAATATTTGTTTCCCTCTAGGTGCAAAGCACTACCGCAGCATCCTGCTGTCTGCAATTATGCCAGCCTCAACTTTGCTTGAAACCCTAGCTTTAACTCTTCAACTCCTTTCTCTGTGCATAAGTAATTTAAACCTAATTCCAGCTGGAATGAATACATAATATGCTCATCTCTTTCTGGGGACATTACCTTAGGCTCACACTTTACTCCAAAACCCACAACAGCAGATACTAATGCCAAAGCCTGTTTACCACACCAGACCCTATGGCATTCAGGCCTCATTAAGTGACCTCTGTCCTGACCTACATTGGTTGATTAAAGCCTAGTATCCTTTGTGGGGTAAGATACACCAAGGACAAGATAATCTCTCAAATCAGAGGTTGGATTGCAGCACATCTACATGCAATCTTAGCTCTGACTCATACCTGTACACATAGTTCCACAGAAGCCACAGCCCTCCCTGGCCAAATCAAGACTTGTTTTTGTTATGCAAGTCTCTGACCGACCACAGATTTTTAAGACAGATTATACATGTTATTCTTTGGATCTACACTTCTCTGTTGCGGTGGGCCATATGTGAAAACAAATATGGAGAAGACTGACTGCATTTGGCTACTAACCATCCAAACCTATCCTAATTCACCATCACCTCTAAGCTGAAGTGATCTTAACTACTGATACAATCTGTTGTTCTACCCAGGTTGCCAAGGTCATGCTTGGAGATCAAAGCAAGGGAGCTTGCAGATATGAGTAGTGAAAGAGATAATGTGACAGCTTCAAATAACTGTGGAGATTGAAAACAAGACCTCACAACTTTTGATCACATGCTGCTTAACTTCATTTTTCCAAAACCCAAGGAGGGAAGAATCTGGCTGTGACTTTCTTTTAAGCTGCCCTGTTCTCTACAACATGTTCTTTCATGTTTGCAGAGATTGCATTGAAATACTGACAGCTTGGCAGACAAAACTTTAACTATAGTTGCTCCTCTTCAAGATTACTGTTAGGTGTTTTTGCATGAAATGGAACCACTCCATTTCTGTAGCAGTGTAGGATGACTCCAAACCCTTTGTCCAAGTGTAAGTGTTGATTCCACTCTCTTCAAAATCTTCTGGCAATACATGCTCTGTGTTATGATCTTGTTCTATCTGTTTCACTTGCTCAAGAGCTCCAATAAAGTTATTTTTTAATCCTTTTGAAAAACTTTGCAATCCAAAAAATTTGTACTGGAATAGCTTCCTATTATAGAACCTGAAGTTTTTTCAGCTGGAAATCCAGATATCTTCCAGTATTACCTATTTGTTCTTCCTTTTAAACTTAAATTAAAAATGTGTAGTTGTTATATGACCACAAAACCCCTTGCCGTTTTGTAAACCAAGAAGCAGTAATAAAGTAATGGAACAGTAATAAACATTTCTTCCCCAAACTCTGTGGCACAACTCAATCCTTCTGCAGTTATAGTAAGCTGATTTGACAACTCCCTAGTTAAACAAATCTCTACTATTTTTCCTTCTACCCATTGTCTGTGATGTTTGTTCATAAAATTTCTTCCTAGTAAAAGTCCAGAATAAATGAAAAGCTTCATTGCCCCCTCCACTAGAACACCAGGGTTAGGAATGAGGAACAACCGCTGACTGCTAAGACAAAGCCGTGAAAGCCATGTCCCTTGGTAAGATTCTTCTGTTTCAGTGCAGTGGGGAAGAGAAAGAAAACCCCTCGCTCTATTACTTGTCCATTTTCTTCTCTCATTCATGGGCTAGTTTTGACTGACCTGAAAGCCAGAAGTAGAGATAAACTCTTTTCAAGCAGTTTGGATTATAGCCTAGCATCAGAAATAAGGAGATCATTTCCATTTCTGATCTGCCACTGTTTTTAATCTTCAGTCCTCCTTCATAGTAATGTTCAGTGATTTGCTGTACATTCTTAGAACTTATAATTTGACATTTTATTGCTCTATCGTGAGACTCACTAGGAAGCATACACCCCTGAGATACAGAGAGATAACCAGGTGATTAGGGTCTGGCTGTGCTTCAGTACAGTGTTATTTGGAATGTTTTGGTTAAAAAAAACCCCAAACCCCACACAGATTACCAGAACTGAGAACCACATTTTTTCCATCCTTTAGTTTTCTCCATACAGCCACTTTCTTCCCTTGCCCTCTCATCGCTATGGCTGAGCAACATAGAGCAAATCTCATCTTCAGGCTGAGGACCAAAACTCTTTGGTGAGAAGCATGAGAGGGAAAGGAGGGGTGAACTGGGAATATGAGGTTGGCAAGACTAAAACAGGGGCTTATAGGGAGAGAGCTAATACTGTCTGGACTAGGAGCCTGGGAGGTATCGGGTCTTGTTACTTAAGGAGCAAACAGCGCTGTATGCAGATGCTAGCATCAGCTGGCTCTCCTGTTCCCTGCCAGTCATACTGAGCAAGTCAGGCCAGCTGTTGCAGATATCTGAGACTAATGGAAACATTTGGATTTTATACACATTTTGACTGATCCACTTATATTACTGTTAAATACATTCACTAGGATAGCCTGGCAGTATGACTTAGTGCCAAACCATGGTTCTCAGCCAGCCTAACTTCCAGCTTTGCAGCCTCAGAGCTTTAAGCTCTGTAACTCAGTACAAGTAGATATTTTTTTTTTAGCTCTTCAAAAAAAATATTTTGGGAATTGAGCTGTTGTGTGGCACTCCAAAACAATGGGGACAACTGATGAGACCTTTTCTAATAAATACATAGAAACAAAGTTTAAAGTAAACCGGTAAGCAAGCCTACAGACTCCACCTCTTTTTTCAGTTATTGCCTCCTGCCTCGGAGGACAGATGCCCCAAAAAACACTTGCAGGAGAAAGGTATTTTATAAGCTTTGGGCATTGTTCCTCTTAAAAAATCTTGAAGTGAAAGTTTACTCCAAATCAATTAACACTAAATGTTATTAAAAAGAGATGGGTGTTTTTTGTGACCTGCTTAACAGACTTCAGGCAGTCTGATCTTTGCTTGCCTTTCACACTATGTGCCTAAGCAAAGGTTGCTTTCTGTGATTTGCTTTCTTCTATCTTAGGACTCAAAAAGATAATGGGTAAGAAGAGATACAAGATCAGAACCTCAACTGAAGCCTCCAGTACTTTTCAGTGTCTTCCAGGAGAACTTAAATCTTCTCTCCACAAATTTACTCACCATAAGTAACATATGTAAAACAGAATTAAGCCCTTTGACTAAGGAATGTCTTTATTTTATCAAGAAGGGTATTGTGTGAAGATTTCCCAACCCTGCTTTCCTGCCTTCCAGTTAAGAAAATATCCTTCAGTTTTTTTTTTAAAAAAAATGTATTTAGACCTAAATTAGATCCCATAAGATCAAGTGGAAAAATTCCCATCAACTTACAAATATTTGATCAGCTCTCAAATACAAACATGCAAGGATACAAGAGTCCCCATCTATCTGTTGTAAGTTCCCACATACATTACCACACACTCTAAGAAACCACCATACCTACCCCCTTTTTTCTTTAGATCTTACTATTGTAGGATTATTTCCTTGTATATTGGTTAGAATACTTATGCCAGACCCCAAATTTACAACCCAGAATTTGTGCCAAGGAGATGAAACTCCTCATGATTTGTTTTTTTTAAATATAATGAACATTTTACTGTGCTTGAAGACAGAAGCCATTTGCAATAAAGCCATTTGTCAAGTTAGCATATGATTAATCTATACTTACATCAATTAAAGAAAGCATTAGAGAATTTGTTGCCTCCGAGGAATGCCATGGTTACAGAACAGTGCCTTCAGAAGATAAAAGATGTGCCATCACATGTACAGACTCCTCTCAATCAGAAGATTTCCCTTAAAGACAAACCTTTTGTGAATCAGTAAACAGATGAGTGATTGCTGGGCATCTTCTGCTGTGCTGGCACCTCTTCCTTCCCTCCCAGTCAGCAGAAAGGTCTCCAAACAGTATTAGGAAAGACAGCCAACCCTTAGGTTTGCAAGTCAAATTTCAGTCAGTGCATGGCTGATGGAGGTGGGGGGAGGCATTCACCCAATTGGCTAGAAATTGCCAAGGTCTCACTCTGTCCCTCTTGAGTCCAGTAACCAAATACATCATAAAACATAACTCTCTGTTCACAAAGAAAACTCCTCCTATGTTCTGCACATTCACTCCCTGCATTGGGTAAGTTCTTAGCCTTAAGTTTCTCAGGAGGGAAAAAACTGAATGGTAGTTAAGGAACAAAGTCAGCTAGTAGGTGAAGTGTACAGCAGCTCAGCTAATCTGTTGGCTTAATGTTAAGCAATTAAGTGTACTAGAATAAGGATGGAAGAAGAAAGATCAGCATAGTAAGTCTTCAAAGAATTGCATTTATTTGCTTTGTTTCATTAGCTTTCATGTCAGTCAATCAACAAAAGCCTTAAAGACAATAACACTCATCTTAGAAGGTCTTTGGGCTAAGAAAAAGAGAACAGCTTCCTATATTAGACATTAAAACACTAATACAGAATTAGTGTTCTTTGAAATATCCAGTTTTGTACTTGCTATTTTTCATTTGATCTTAACTTACAGAGAGTTCTGAGAAACACACAAGATGCATGTTTAAAGAGTACACACATCTAACAAATCCTGTATTTTGTAGCTTCAGTGACATGGATGCTAATAAAGTAAATTTGAAGTTGACTCCAGAATCTAGTTGGTTCTTTCAGAATTCTTTTCAAATCATTATCTTTCCCTGCCTGAACTTTACTGAAACTCAGCCTTGGGCTCTCAACTATGAGAGAGATAAGCAACTTGCACAGACTCAGCACTATCCAGCCAAAGTGACCACACACTGCTTGAATAGGCACTGACAAAGAACACGCTGTTGTATTTGCATTAGTGCCTCACTTAAGGGTCTAAGTGTGCTTCCTTTAACGTCTGCCAGATCTGCTGGCTTCAATCCAGGAGACTGTAACAGCAGTGCCAGTAACACTTATGGGTGATACACCCATTTTCCCAAAGAGCCATTATCATTGATATTAAATATTTACACAGTAGTGACTATAAGCCCCAGGATTAGCATTCTACTTCACTATCCAGCAGATAAATAGTTTCTTGGTAGGGAGTTCACAGCACTTTGGATAAATAAGATGAGAATAGCAAACAAAAGAAAGGACACGTCCCAGTTAGTCATGCAATAACACTTACATCTCATCCTGCTGGAACCTCCTGACCACCACAGTACAGGATTACCCTAAAGTATCAATGAGGTTTTTCAGGAAGTACTGAACAGTTAAGATGAAACTTCCTGGGTTTCAGTTTGTGCCTGCTGCCCCTTAACCTGTCACTGGGCACCACTGAAAAGAGTCTGGGCCCATCCTCTTGACACCTACCCGTAAGGTATTTATAAGTGTTGATCAGATCCTCTCTCAGTCTTCTCCAGGCTGAACAGACCCAGTTCCCTCAGCCTTTCCTCATAAGGGAGATGCTCCAGTCCCCTCATCATCTTCATAGCCCTCCGCTGAACCCTCTCCAGTAGTTCCTTGTCTTTCTTGACTTGGGGACCCCAGAACTGGACACAATACTCCAGATGTGGCCTCACTAGGGCAGAGTAGAGGGAGAGGACAACCTCCCTTGACCTGCTGGCCACACTCTCTCTCATGCACCCCAAGATACCATTGGCCTTCTTGGCCACAAGGGCACATTGCTGGCTCATGGTCAACTTGCCCACCAGGACTCGCAGGTCCTTTTCTGCCAGGCTGCTCTCCAGTAGGTCAACCACCAACCTGTATACTGGTACATGGAGTTATTCCTCCCTAGGTGCAGGACCCTACACTTGCCCTTGTTGAACTTCATGGGGTTCCCCTCTGCCCAACTCTCTGGCCTGTCCAGGTCTCACTGAAGGGCAGCACAGCCTTCTGGTGTATCAGCCGCTCCTCCCAGTTTTGTATCATCAGCAAACTTGCTGAGGGTACACTCCATCCCTTCATCCAGATCACTGTTGAATAGTTATACTAGTTTTCAAGACTGACTGAGCCATTAAGAGTTTGCTGAGGACTTCGTGTCTCAGAACCATGCAAACACTTTAGAGAAGCGTATACCACAGACAGTGAGTCAGAGTGTGCTGCTGAGTTTGTCTCTTGTAATCACGTCATTCTTACTGTTTTGGAGATTTACAGCTCAGAGACCTGCTGTGAGAACCATGCCAACAGCTGTTTTTTGTGGGAACAGACTAACACCCGCTGCCTGTTTGTTTTTCCCCTAAAAACCCAGGACACTTATGATTCCAACAATTCCACTACCATCATCCATAATAGCCTAGGAAGTAGGAAACGGCTTCAGTCTCTTCCTCAGCATAAGGAAGTTCAGTCCCATTTCTCTAGTTCCTACATAGATCAGACTCAGACTATGGGAGACTTGGAAAGGCACTGCTCCAGCCTGTCCTGATAAAGTGGTACCCAGAGTGCAGCAATGAAGATGACATTCACTAGGGAAAAAAAGTATAGCCAAGGGAAAGCTTGAGGCTGTGGCATAAGTGGGTATGGCACTCCAGTACAAGCCCAAGTTCACAGCACAGGAGACACTCTTACCAAAGAGACACAAGAAAGACTGCTGTTGGTGTGATCTTTTGCAGAGTGACACAGCCCTAATCCCTTCAGCCATTCAAGAGTAGCCAACAGCCTGTGACCTGGGGTGAGCAAGCCTTTGAAAGTTGCTGGAGTGAAGAGGACATTGAAACTGCTCCTTCAGCTACATGTCCATGGCCGCCTGTTTTTGTCAGGTCTGGTCTTAGCTGCTGCAGTAGGGCATGCAATAAGTACACCTGCTCAGAGAGCTTCTCAGCATGCTTAGAGCAGATTCCTGGTTGAGACCATTTCTCTCACCTTAGCCCAAACTGAGCACTATGGCTACTGCAGAAACAGCAGACATCTATAGCATTACCCACTGTGCTTAGGGCTATCCAGTTCACACAACCAAGTTTAAAATCAAAATTGGCTGGACTTTAATAAGGTCAGTTTTGAATGTTCCAATTCCTTCTAAATCCTGTGTTGAACTAAACCTAATATGCCAAATAAATGCCCATATAATCCTGTTAATCTGCAGTCACCAGCTGATCATCGTTCCAGCCTGGAGCCGGATTTACAGGAGATAAAGTGGAGAGGCTCCAAGCTGGCTCAGAGACAAGAGGCAGTGTTAGGCACATCAGCCCACAGCAGCCCAGTGCCCAGAGAGATGCTTGCAGGGAAGGGCACAGCACAGAACCAGACCTCAAAACCTCATGTTTCACACCATGCTGGGAGCTTGTACCAGCCTCACTGCGCTAGTGTGGGAGTCTTGGCACTATGCTCCTATAGTCACTGTAGAAGTCACTGCAGACAGGAAAAAATAGGCTGTGGACTGACTGCACTGAAGTAAGTCTTAATGAGTTTTCCTATTAAGACAAGATGGTGAAAATGGTGAGCTAGCAGGGTAAGTATTAAAGCCCCCACTGGTCAAGTTAAACTGAACATGGTGATGTTCATGATCTCCTGTACCAGAATGGCTTCTCTGTGCAACTGCATGAGAGCTTAATTCAGAGACTAAAACTTTGATGAAATAATGGAAGAAATTTCAGGGACTTCAGTACTCAGTCAAGTATATTCACACTCCAGCAATATAACCTTATTTTCCATAGGGAATATTTGTCTATACATATCCAAACCTTATGCTGAACCAGAACAAGCCATGGTTAATCTTGGAGCATGAAACAAGGAGTAGAAGAGGAGTAATAACCCTAGAAGATAAATAAAAAACCAGTCTTGGTTTCAGTGTATAATATTTATGTTCTGAACAACTGAAGACTTAGCCTTTAAAGTTAACTTGGCTTCTTTTTTGAGACCTGTATTAACTGTGCACAAATGCTTACTTGAAATTGTGAAAAGCACAAGCTATATTTATTATTTCATAATGCAACATTTACATAACATATTTCTGCTCCTTTCTATTAGTATTTGCATCGGTTATTGCTTTATTCTACTTCTTATAAATATTATCTGCACCTAAAACAGAGTTTAGTCTTGCATGAGTTCTAACACTCCTCTCTGATCCTACTAAATACATGCTCTCTCTCACATTAGCATTACTAGACTAGATTGTGCTAATAAATATACTCCATTACACATAATGTGACAAACTAAGATTTTGTGGAATAAAAATGTGCCTCTGGGATTTTATGATAAATGCTAAGTTTTATTGACAAATAAATTATGGTTAATTATCTGTCTCAAAGGATGGGACTTCTGGTGTTCTTATTGCTAATGCAAACAACCACAGTGTCAGTTATTCAGCAGTAGTACCAACTAGAAAGTTATCCAAAAGAAAAGACCTTTCCTGGAAGTTGTGCTAGTGCTGTATGCAGGTCAAGGAACACAAGCATTTCATAGTTTTAAGGTCTGTTATGACTAAAATAAAAATTTACCACTGCTTAGCAATATTTCTTTTTTGACCTAGAAGTCATATCCTGAGTAATTTAAACAGAATAACAGATATGAAGACAGGCATGCAAATGGAAGACCTGGATTCTGATGCATGCCAAGACAACTGCAGTAGATATGGTTTTTAAAAAAATGCACACCCCATAAACTAAACCCTTGCCTGAAATACAAGACAGAAAATAAATATGGAAACATCCAAGTGATTATAAGGAGGCAGTATTAGTCAGCATATAAGGAGTCTAGTCATACAAGCTTTAAACAGATCACAACCTATGTCAGCATGCGGTATTTATATACAGTTGAAAAGTGCACAAAATAGCAATGCATCTCCCCCCTGCACACATACACTCCTCTCTTGACATGCTAGCTCTGAATACCCCAATTCAACATCACAGCTTGTAAAATACATAAATATATGGGTAAAAAGCACCTATTTTATTAGATATAGTCTTCTACTTACCAAGGTCCTAATTCAGGCTGTAATTTATTCTCTTACACATTCTTCCAACAAGCCTTCAGTTTTTCCTCTTCAGCACTGCCAACCCTCTTTTATATTGCTTGTCCTAGTATCCTTAATTCAGATAAACTGACTAATTAAGCAAAGCAGTTCAGCTGCATTCCCTCTGCTCAAGTGTTCCTGGAAGGGAGGAACTCTTAACCCCACCCTGAGAGGAAGTTTCACACCTAGTGACTGTTGGGGAAAAAAGGATCAATTTCCTTGAGCATTTTTCTATGGATATTGCTCTTGGGAAAAAAAAAAATTATATATAACATGAATTATATTCAATTTAAAGCAAAACCAACAGAAAAATTTGCCATTTATTCAGTATTTTCAAAAGTTCTCTGATTACAAACAAAGCAAAATTAAGCAAAAGTAAACATTAAAAAATTGTTGGTGATTTCTGTAGAAACATGATAAACTAATCCTGAATTCTTTCATAACATTTACCTCATGTTTAAGCATTAGTCTATGGTAGGGATTTAGCTACTCTGAGATATGAATACAGATCTTTAAACTCACACAACCTAGAGAAATTCCCAAATTAGATTCTCAAAGAAAAAATACAGCTCTGAGAACTTTTCAATAAATTGTTAGTTTAATTCTTTAGTATTCTAAGAGATTTCTATATGACTAAGCATTGATCTTAAAATGTGATTACAGGAGAAAGACTAATGGCACCCTAGGCTCTAAGTCAAGGGAAGTGATAATGGATGATGACTTGGCGTTTTCGATGCTGCCTCTGCAATACCCTGTCAAGTTCTGGGTGCCCTGGGACAAGGGGGAGATGTGCAGATGGGTGGGAGCTCAGCGGAGGGCTACAAAGCTGCTTGGGGGGCTTGGAGCATCCAACATACAAGCAGAGGCTGAGGGAGCTCCAGGCTTGTTCAGTCTGGAGAAGAGGAGGATTAGGGGTGAATTTAATTGCTGTCTTCCACTTCCTGAGGTAGGGGGAGGTGAGGGAGGACATAGCCAAACTCTTCTCAGAACCAATGATGACCAGGTGCAGAAAGGGAAAATCTGGTTATATGTACAAAAAGACAATGTTCACAGTGGTTGGTGAAGCACTGGAAGAGGTACCTGGAGAAGCGCTGGCTTCTGAGCAACCTGATTTAACATTGAAGTTAGCCCCACACTGCCAGTCCAGGAAGCTGGCCTAGGTGAAGTCCAGAGGTGCCTTCCAACCTAGATTATTTCATGATTGTATGACAAAAAATTTTAATAGACATAGCTTCTGACAACATAAATTATACAAATTCCCTTAAGGGAATAAATTATGCTACCACAAGCGTTTTCTAATTGGCACACTTCAATTTATTTTAGGGCTTTTCCTGTATATGAAGATCACAAAAGCAGTCAATCTGATAAAAACAGTGAAGACATTATACTGACAACTGTCTACTGTAGTTCCAGTCTAAATATCTAGTCAGTGGTCAGCATGAGGAATATACATATACAAATCCTAAATCTTTCTGATTAAGTGTAGAAATGAAATCAAATCTTGAGGAAAACACATTAATGGCCAGAGAATATTTCAGGCTATTTGTCATTTTCTACTGGACTTTGAAATGTTGGACTTTTAGCTAATACAAATGAAAAACTCATTGTAATAGGCACTTCCCACATTCACAAGAAGTGGTTAGTTTGTCTATCCCCAGATTTCATTCTTCCCAAAAATATTCCTCCTATCATACTTTGTTTTTTTTTTATTTCTGTCATACATGATATGCCTGAACAAGTGGTCTGCCAGTCGTATTTTCTTTACATCTTGAAGTCTGCCAAGGGCAAGTGAAAATTTGAGAACTCTTTTTTAGCAGCTCCATAACCATTGGCAAGTTAGTAGTTTGAGGAGTTAGTTCCAGGCAACTCACAAAATCATCCTAGAAGTAATTGATTCATTGATATGTTTAGACTAGAAGCCCCTTTAAAATGTAGGAGTTGAAGGATGAGGATGTATAACCCAAGTTGGTACTTAATTACTTTGTACATCATTTACTTATCTAAAAGACAGAAGTATCTGTTAGTCAGGCAAACCTCAAAAATATAATTCCCTGTCAACAGACTTCAGCTTGATTAGGTTTGGGCAGAAGGGGACTGAAGATTAAGGTTAACAGCTCATAGAGATTTTACTGTGCTTGAGATCTCTGTGCCAAATTATAAATGTAACATGGATTCTATTACCTTAAGTAATGTATTGTTTCTGCTTCGTTTTGTAGCCTGGCTGCGCTGCAGATAAAGCCAGTTATTGGTACAGTCTGTAAACATGGCCTGTGATAAGGGTTTAGAAATGATCTGAATGTTGGAGTTGGATAATAGTTATGGATTGTTTTCATATTAAAGGTTATTTTGACTATGTAGCTGATGAGTTGGAGCAGTTCACAGAAAGAAAGTCAAGTTCTGTTCCCACCCTAAGATTAACCTATTTCTGGTTTGCCCTCTTCTGATTATATAGCTTACTCAATTAGATACTTATTTGTCATTATCTCTTCTTTCCTGCTCTTTGTGTTATTAGTCTTCTCTCTTTCTAGTCCAGCTACATTTAACACTACTTTCATATCTGCTTCTCCATCCTTCCCTGGAGTTCAGCACCAACGTTATTACACATGCTCAAGAAGAGACCCAGTCCACTGAAGTCCTGACCTTTCTTACACAGTGTTACCCAGCAGTCCCTTACCCCAGTGAGCTTAAGGGTCTTTTCCAACCTAAGTGATTCTATAATTCTATGATAGACAAGAAGCTGGGATGATGGCCCTCTTGGCCACCCAATGCCATCTGCTCATGATGAGACTCATGACGCTCTAATCTTTCTTACTTGGTTCTTAATTACCTATCTCCCCTTTCCTTCTCTCTTTGGCCTTCTGGGAGTCTTGTTCTGCTCATAGACAGTTTGCTTGCCTTTGAAGGTTCAGTCCCTTCTATTGCCATTCCCAATCTGTGCTGGCATGCAAATAGTGTTTTTTACTCTGTACTGCACAGTAGTTGAGGTCCCTGGTGTCTCATCTACCTGCCAGCACTATGCTTTTCAGCCAGCAGCTTGCCAGCAGGAGTATTTTGATTTTGTGTATAACAATGTAGAATTGAGGGGAAACTTCTCCCTCTGATAGAAATGAACTTATGATGGATCTTCAAGTACCTTTTAAATTCAAGAAATCTTCAGGTTGAGAGATTATGCCTATATTAGACACTTGATTTACACATCATTTAAGTACATGAATAATTGTGCCTTTATCATCAACCCTTGTTTAGAGATGAGGAAACTGAGGCATAGAAATTGTAAAGTCCACAATTCTGATATTCATTATCATGCCATACTGCATAAAGACCTAACTGGACAGAGGTTTTCAGGCTATGAGCACTTGTTCAATTCTGACCTCTCCTGCCTGACTAGCTTAAAGTGTCTCTTTTGGGCACATAAATAAAACGTATCTAAGTCCAAACTCAAAATCGGAGTCTCAAAGAAATAAATGTAAAATGCAATATGTGAAAAAAAGCAAAGGGAAAACCAAAAGTGGAAACATGACCCTCAGATGAAGAAATCACTTATTGCTCAAATTGGAAGTATAGGCCAGAATAAACTCCTACTATTTATTAAAGACCACCCTGACATCTCTCTTGGGAAGAAAGTCACCTGGCACTGTAACAGCACATCATGAGCTCTTAAAATGTCGCTGAATAAACAACAGAGATTCTGAGTCCACATCTGGGATCCTTTCAAATCCTGCTCCTCTGGTTTGCGTATATTGGATTTCTCCTGGTTCATCTGAAAATGATATCTTGGGAAGTTCACTTGAAGGCTTGAAGCTTTGGTGTCTGCACAAATCAGGGCTTCTAGAGAAATCCTTGACATTCTTCCTCAGGCTTTTGTGAACCGACTATTTTCCTTCAGTGCTGGCAGTGCCCATGTGCTAATTTCTTCCTTTGTTTTCCTCTCAGAAAGGGGTGTCTGTACTTTAATTCACGAAGGACTGTTTTCTGCTCCAGGGAGAGATCTCCCAAGGTACTGTCCCTTCTCACAGAGCATGCAGAGTAACACACCATGTGTGATTTTTCCCTTAAGGATAGAGGAGGAATAGGAAAACTGTGGAAGATGATGCCAGGAAACATTGGCTAGACTCCACTCACTCCTGTTTTCAGGCTAAGCAGGTTGCTTCCGTCTCTGAGTACATCATGGTTGTCCTTCCATTTATTTCAGCTTCCTGCTTGTATGTGGAGTTTGTGCATTCTTTAAATGCACTTATCCATACAGTCCAGGTGGCCTATTTTTCGTACTTAACAGCCACAATTAAGAGGTGATGATTTCCTTTGCTTTATCTGTAAGTGTGACTCATTGGAAATTAGGGCACTCTGTAAGCACTTGGGTCATGGGATTCACTTCCTACTGGAACTTGGACTGGTTAGCCAGACTCGGCATTTGTAAAGTTATAAGGAAACATGTTTACTAGAAATGTAACTGTTCTTAATTGTTGGTAATTGTATTGTGGATAATTGCACATTATTCTCAGATTTGGGTGAGAAAATACAAGCAGAATTTAATGTGGTTATCAGGCTGGGAATACCTGCGTTTCCCTAAGGCCCATATGCTATTGCTATATCAGTGGTCTTGATATGTCTTAATTCATAGTGGCTTATGAATCCCTATTATTTTTAGTGTGCTATATTTCGTGAATGACAAATTTGAATGACAAATTTGAAAATAAAAATACCTGTAGATATATATCATGCAGTCATATTGCCCAGGAACTTTCAAACATATTTCAAAATTAAATTCTTGAACACAAGGAGATTTTTTTTTTTTTGTAAAAGGTCATTTAGGGAATCATAGAACAGCCCAGGTTGGAAGGGACCTCAGAAGACCATCTGGTCCAGCCTTTCATGGGAAAGGGAGCCCAGATGAGATTATCCATCATCCTATCCAATTGCACCTTGAAAACCAGTGATGGGAACTCTGCTGTGTCCCTGGGGAGGTTGTTCCAGTGATCAATAGTTCTTACTATAAAAAATGTCTTTCATATTGAAATGAAACCTCCCCTGGTGCAACTGGCACCTGTTGCCCCTTGTCTCCTCCATCCGGCTCCTTGTGAAAAGAGAGCCTCTGCCCTCTTTGTAGCTGCCCTTTAAATACTGAAATACCATGGTGAGGTTACCTCTGAGTCTTCCCTTCTCCAGGGAGAAAAGACCTAACTCATTCAGTCTTTCCTCATAGGGCAGGTTCTCCAGCCCTTTGATCATCAAATATATCACTTCAGAATTATAGTCACCATGCAAGTGAAACACAACCCCTTTTGAGTCATTTGCTGTCTTTGCATAATAAGAAAAGTCATGTCCATTTTGTATAAAGATGGACTTTTATTCCATCCATTGTTTCTCTAGCACACTGGTAATAACTTTCCAAGCACAGCTATTAGTCGATGGAAAATTCTAGATTACAGGTTAAGATACTAGGTGTATGGTTAATTGTTGCTTGTTGTGGGATCAACAGATTTTGCCAAAGATTTTGCCATAACATAAAAAATACTTTATATTATCTATTGCCAATAAAACATTCATGTAACAGCACTCACAGAGAGAAAAAAGAAAAAGGACAACATTTATACACTGAAACACATACAAAAAGAGTGTTTTTTTAAACAGCTAGGCCACAGTTTATAGGCAATAAAAGCATAAACTTTGCTCTCAGTGTCATGAGTTTCTTTTATATGTGTTCTTCCCTTTGACATCAACAACCATACACTCGAATTACACTTGAGCTTCTACTTCATAAAAAGTGATTCCTCATTTATACTTATCCATGAGAATAACAGATGTAGATTGCAGCTGACTGCCATCTCCTACTTCTAGGCTAAAAATAAGCACTTCCCTTCAGCTTTGGTGGAAGATATGAGGATTTTTGCTGAGAGTGTTTTGGGACTGGAAGCTTATGGAGGATGCAAAGACTATCTGCCTGTAAGGACTGAAACTCCAAGGGCTCAAGCTTTTGGCTTCTCATGTATGAAGAGCATCTTCATTGTCACTATTTTCATACTACAATGATGCAATCTGAGCAGTTTCCAACCCTACTCTGGCTGGGTTTAGGCCACAGTTATCATCAAGGTCATGTTAAGTAGTGGATACTAAACTTCCTATCTATGTTCTGCAAAACATTGATTAATAAAGCATTTAATTCATTCTCATTGAGTTCTTATCAATTAAGGTCTGAAAAGATCACCTGGTGGAATAGCCTGCAATATATGGAAGCTGGGTACAGCGCTCAGCTTGTCAGAGTCTTTAGCCTTGTAATTTTCTATGGCTTACTACATCATTACATTTTGTATATGACAATAAATTATATGCATTATGTATTTTAATATATAATTGCCATCATATATTGCAAGTCTAATTGATATTAAAATATATAATTCACCTCTATATTACATTACATAATGCATTTTTATACATTGCATTATATAAATCTTACAATTTATTCCAGGAATTATAACTTCAATTTTCATCTGCAGAATTCCAACTATTGGTTGAGTCTTACAATTTCCTGCCTGTTACCTCAACTTCATTCTATTCCAAGATCAAGACAGAAACGAAAAGGATTTAGGAACAAAGTTAGCTATACTTTTCAGCATTATGGCACAGTGAAACATTTATCTGGGTCACTGAAAATAATACAAGGAAATTACTGTTACGTGAGATCTCCAGGTTACCATTTCAACATTCTGGATGAGCTACACTGCTGAATACTCCTTAAGAAGATACAACCACCAACTCCTCAAAAGTTTCAGGCCTCAGAGGCTGTGAGTGCCTGCCTTACCAAATAACTCTCCTGCCTCCAGCTGCCGTCTGAGAGACAAGAGTCCGTCATCCAGTTGCTTATCCCTGGGTCTAGTAGTAGCCACTCAGACTGACACAGTCCCCTTTAAAGTTTGAATCTTCTGACTTACTGATGATCTCGGGTTTACAGATGATGGATGTAAACAAGCAGATGCAAAGAGATAATCTTTGGATGGAGTTTTTAAGATTCACTTGTTTTTTGTTCTCAGGATAGGAACAAGAAAGTAAAGATCACTTAAAAATGATTCAATTTCCAAAATGCAATGAACTTCTTTCTGGTCATCATTCACATCTGATTCCTTTCTTGAAGCCCAGAAAAGCCAGGTCCCCTCTCCTTCATGTGGCTGCTGTAAGTGCTGCTTAGTTCCTCTGCTGAACTTTTGCCTGGCTCAGAACCAAACCCTCTTTGTTATTTTTTCTCTTTCCTGCCAAAGTCTTTCTGTGCAAGATGTACTCCTTTCTCTTCTAACATCTATTTTGTTTGTTCAGATCCTGATAATGTCTTATTGCTCCAAGTCCTCTTCTGAGGGGAAAAATAATTTATTTTCTGATTTATGCCAACTCCTGACAATTCAGGTACTTCGTTGGTCACAGTACAATTGTTAATAAATCTTTTTTTTTCCTGCAGTAGGAGTACTACCCCACTATGACTGAGGTGACATCCCTGAATGAGGCTGTTACGGTGTTTGTAACTGAAGAAGAATTTGGGAATCAGGGGAAAAATACAAATGTAAACAGGTATTACTGTCAATCAAGTGGCAACAGTAGACTGCTTTAAGGACCAACACCGCAGTAATCTGTGGGATTCTTGCCTGGCTCTATATTCTAGCTTCATGACAGGAATTTCCTTTCTGAGAGCTCCTGGTTTTTTTCCCCAACTCCAGCTTCTGAGCAAGGGAATGCAAAAATGTTTTGCTAATGCAGTCAGTTCTCAGCTACTGGAACAGGCTCTGGGAGTTACCAAAAGCTAGCATAAACTGAAGTAGCCATTTCTGTCATTTTTTACTGGATTCAGACCCATGGATTCTTTGGTAAGAGCTGTCATCAACTCAGATCACAGTCTTTTAAAAGCAGATTCAGAAATGTGATACTTCAACACTGAAAAGAATGTAATTTTGGTGTATAGTCTCACATCCACCTTAGAAGAAAATATGTAAAATCAAGTGCTTCTTAATTGTAGAATAACTCCTTGTAAATGACATAAGTTGGCCAGAGTTTCTAGGCAGAAGCTACACTGCAAATAGTGAGGAAACCACTTGCATTGCTACTTGTTGAGCTTTTAATAGGTTTCAATGTTCAGATGAGAAGAGTGTATTCCTGAAGATATGTAGCAATAAACTATCAAATAAATTATTTAGAAAAAAAAGGAACACTACCTTTTGCTCTCTCTCTGTCTGCATTGAAAATGCGCTTTCAGAAACACTGCAGTCAGCAAAGGGCCCGTAGGTGCATGCCTGACATTGAACAGAATAGGATCAAGGTGTGAAGGTCTGCAGAAATAACAAAAGTCTTCATCCTCTCTTTCAGCCGCTGAGTCTATTACTCAAAATGATAATGTCAAGAATGCTTTACTGCAACATTGTCAGAAGAAAGCCCAGGTTAAGAGATTAGGGCTTTGTACAAGCCTTAGCCACAGGATTTCTCCGTGAAATGAAATTCTCTGCATTAATATACCTTCTTATCTCCTGCCTTTCTTATACTGACAAGAAATCACTTTAGTGGTTTCCTGTATCTTAGAGAGCGCTCCAGTCACTGTGCTGCAGTCTGCCTTCTGGAGGCAAGGCAGAGAGAGTTACCATCATCATTTTCTCCTGGTTCTCCATGAAAGTCTAGTCTGAATGAACATATTTTCAGAAATTTTCAATTTAAAGACAAACTATCAGAGTGTTCCTGACAAATCCTACTAAGCAGATGAAGTAATCCAGAAAATTAAAATATGCCATGTTTTAAGATAAATATGACAGTATTTTTCTGGAGCTAATAGAAGAGTAACAGACCTGTGGTGAACAGGTAGAGCATGACTCAGGTCTATACCCATCTCCACTACTTTCCTTGGGGCATTTCCACCACAGTACATGTCTTGAATTTCCTTCCTCTTACACAGAGTAAATGACGCAAAGAGCAAATACAAACATCAAAGAAACAAAAAGTAACCACTCCTTTTTCCCAGGGTTAATATAAAGACTACATATTAGTTTCAGGAAACAACTGCTCAGGGAAAATCTTTTTTCTACCTTATACAACCCTGAACCTCTTGCAGCTGTATATCATGACGTCAAGACCCTCTGACTGGCTTTGACCTGTGAATCCTAATCCTACCAGCAAGCAAATCTTGTTTCATTTCTCTTCCTTTCCTTCCAGACTGTTGTTAATTAGTTAATACTTCCTGGATTGTTAACAAAATATAGTTATCCTTGTTTCTATACATTTGCTTTAAAAGATAAACTGTAAGTCAGGAGGTACAAACTCTCCTGTGTGGAGAAGAATAAGCAAAGATGAAAACAACAAGAAACAGGAGAGTTTATACAAGGCACATTAATAAGTAGAGCTGCTTTGGATTAGCTTCTCTCCTGGTTCATTTTAACTGTCTTTTTTTAAACACCAAAATAGTTACTGCTTTAGTGAAAGTAAGTGCAAAAAGGTGGGATTGTTTTCCCCATTTTTAATGATTGAAATTTTTTGTGGTTTTTGGTTTACCTTTTTTAAGTGTATTCTCAAATTTATGCAAAATGAAGAACTCCCACAGAAAAGCACATTTCAATGAAAAATAAACATTGTTAACACTGCTGGTAAGGATTTAATCTTTTTGTGCTATGATCTCTTTTTTTTAGCATCCCAAAAGACAGTCTTAACTGGGATAATTTTTCCTATTTAAAAGTGTATTTTATTAAGTTGAGATGTTCATTTAAAGAAAAATGCTCCAAAGCTGTTTTGAAATGAGACCTGAAGGAAGCAAAGGGTTGGGGAATGCGGGAGGTCAAACGGCATCATATATTGCATCTCTCTCTTGGACAATTCCATCTTGTTCTGGGACAGTCAGAGAATAGTTAACATCTTTTCCATACATTGACATAAATTGTTGTAAATGAGATGGATATCAACTGCATTTGAACTCATCTAACAGCGTAAAGGAGGTCTTTTACATTCTGTGATAGCAGATGTGAAAACTACCTTCTGAAACCAGGAACAATTAAAGGTATTTTGTTAGTTGTGAATCTTTTTGTTAATTATTATATCTTTAACCTGAAGATCTCGGCACCTTTTTCCTTGTGGGACAGACCTAACTGTGAAGGAACAGCCATTATTTGAAGAACCCTTTCATAAATAGCCCAGCAGAATCAGGAGAGACTGTAAGGAACTTTTCTTTCCAGAAGCAGAGAAAACAAAGAATGTGTTCAAAAGTTTTCTATAAAAGCCAGAGGCGATGAACAAACACAGAGTCTGTAAGCAATCAGATCAGCAGTCACCTCTATATTGATTCATGTCTGCAGTGACTGATCTCTGTGATATATAAAAAGGATTTCAGCACTGGGAAAAAGAAGTTTGCTGGTGCCAAAATGGCTATGACAGCCAAGAGGGAGAGGCGGCAAGAGACTTCTTGCCTAAATTATTTTTTGTCTGTTTGCTGGCTCAGATGTGTGTGATATATACATACTCCTTACAGATCTGACACGTCTCCTATCAATCTAATGAAATTTGTATCATCCTGAACTTTCAGTATGGACTCTCTTCTTTTTTTAACATCAGAATATTTCAAAAATTCAAGAAAATACTAGAAAACATTGGAAACAAAATAAGTTAGTGACATTCTCTTAATCTGGTCTGAGTCAGGCTTTTCTTATCAGCTGATTGGCATATATCAAAGTTAAAGTCTACTACAAGACATCCTATAAAGACAAACAATTTGAATGCAAGAGAAGAATGCAGAATTAAAATAGACTAGGAGAAAGCATAAAATTGGAAAGTTTTTTGCATGTGAACACAAAATACAAATCTTCTGCACTGTTCAAATGGTGCTGCTTAACAAGGAGAACTTTCCATGAGTTCACATTGAGGTGAAGTTTGCATGCTTCACTAGGTTCTAATTTGTATTAAATGAAAATTGCACTTTAAATATTAAAAATAATGTTAAAGGAGGACAAATGTTAACGTATTAACATGTTAGTATAGGGCTGTCCATACCCTCTGTCAGGGAGATGAGGAATATTTTCTCTGTAACTGCACCAAATGGCTGTTTTGACAGAAATCGCATCGAAGAGACTCAGCAGTAACACAAGTAGGAAATTTCCACAGAATCGGCAGGTCAGATTTAATCACAAGACCTCAGAATTAAGTGCTGCTGACCAGGAAGCATGGATAGTGAAGCTGGGAATATATTAATTCAATATACAGTTTTCTAGTGAAACCCCTGTTGACTCTTTAGTAAAGATTAAATCTATTCAAATGAAATACTGTATAATAGGGCTTCCTTACTGGTCTCTAAGTGAAGTGCCCCAAGACTCAAGTCTGCAAGAAAATATGCTCATCACGGGTTTTGGCAGTTCAAAGGCTGAGTTTGGCCTTATATTTATTGTTAATTAATTTGAACAATTTTAGAGAAAATGAAGGCTTTAGGCTTTTGACTTGTTTTAAATTTCAAGTTTACTTTTTAGAACAGGCCTCCTGTGGAGTATCCTGGTGCAACTTTCCTTCTACAAGAGATAACATGGCTGGACAAAATGGTTGCATGCTCTGTGTGGCATCAGTGTCTCCCTGGGTGCTTCTGTTTGGCACGAAGCTCAGGAGGTGGCCTGTCTGCCTGCTTCTTCACCTTGGGGGAGCACTGAGCCAACATGGCCTTTCTGCTTCTGAGGCAGCTCAGTCATCTGTATTTGGTACTGCAGTGCTCTGGGCACATCCACAGTAAAACGCGAGGAGTACAGTATTTTTTCTGTTACATACAGGCTCCAAAATAACTGGAACTGGACCCATTTTTACCTTGAATGCACTTATGGAACTTGTTAATTATAATCTGAGTTTCCTAACAGCAAAGAATTTACCTGGGTGTAGACATGGGCCCGGCTGTCACTTACAGCTCTGAGTCATGTGAGATCAAGTTTTCTTTTAAGTAGATTCGTATCTTACATATAATTATGAAGTGTACTTCTAGAGAGAGAAAGACGGAAAGTGAAGAAATCTTTTGCATTGGTACAACATTTAAAGCAACAGGATCTCGGGTTTGTGATTCCATGATTTGTGATGGATAATGAAATACAAATGAATGAGAATCAGATTACTTCATGTGAATACGGCAAGGACTTGGAGGTGTTGGTAGAGGAGAAAGTCAACATGACCCGGCAATGTGCACTCGCAGCCCAGAAAGCCAGCCTACCCTGGGCTGCATCCAAAGCAGCGTGACCAGTAGGTCGAGGGAGGGGATTCTACCCCTCTACCTGCTCTAGTGACCCCCCATGCAGTACTGCCTTCAGCT
>NW_009596546.1:0-883 GCF_000690535.1 Cariama cristata
CCTTCCTTTTTTCTTCTTCTTTTTCCAAAAATTTTTTCTTCCTTCTTTTTTGCTTCTTTTTTCCTTCTTCCTTTTTCCTTCTTTTTATATCTTTTTCCCTTTTTTCCTTTTTTTGCTCCTTCTTTTTCCCTTCTTCTTTTTTCTTCTTTTTTTTCCCCTCTTTTTTCTTCTTTTTTCTTCTTTTTCCCTCTTCTTTTCTCCTTCTTTTTTCCCTTTTTCCTTTTTCCTTTTCCTTCTTTTTTCCTTCTTCCTTTTTCTTCTTTTTCCTTCTTCTTTTTTCCTCTTTTCTTCTTCTTTTTCCACCTTTTTTTCTTATTTTTCCTTCTTTTTTCTTCTTTTTCTTTTTTTTTCTCCTTCTTCTTCCTTCTTTTTTCTTCTTCTTTTTTCTTCTTCTTTTTTTTTCTTCTTCCTCTTCCTTCTTTTCCCTCCTTCCCCCCTTTTTTTTTCTTTTTCATTCTTTTTTCCTTCTTTTACCTTCTTCTTTTTCCTTCTATTCCCCCCCTTTTTTTTCTTCTTTTTTCCTTCTTCTTTCCCCCCCTTCTATTTTTTTTACATTCTTTTCTTCTTTTTCCCTCCTCCTTTTTTTTTTTTCCCTTTCCCTTTCCCTTTCCCTTTCCCTTTCCCTTTCCCTTTCCCATCCCTTTCCCATCGCCCCTTCCACGCTGCCCCCCCGTGTCCGTGCAGCACGGGTGACAGGACACGGCGGTAGCTGTGCCTCGCCCCCCCCGCTGGCAGACAGTCTGGTACTCCGCAATTGTCCGCCGGGCAGCCTGGCCCGGCCCTGTGCCGCAGCTGATAATGGCAAAGAACAAAGATGGCAGCTGCTTTGTAGAGGAACAGATTTGTGGCAAATCGAGATAAAATAAAGAGGAATGAGAAAGGA
>NW_009596546.1:918-1213 GCF_000690535.1 Cariama cristata
GGGGAAAGGAGGGAAGAGGAGAAAGCGGCGGGGGCTGGGGAGGGAGGAGGAAGGATGCTGCGTGCGAGCTGTCAGGCGGCTGGAGCATCGCTCTGCTCTGATCTGGTGTGGTTACGGGGAGGGGAAGGAAAAACACCACGGGAGAAATAGAAAGGCTCACGTAGCGGGGGAAAAAAAGAAAAAAATCATTTTCAGGCTTCTGGTGTCAGAAGTGCAGATAAGCACAGACACAGAGGCTATCAGGCAGCGGGGCTGGGGGATAACGTCTCCGGCTGTGTATCTTTGTCTGGATCTT
>NW_009596546.1:1339-2137 GCF_000690535.1 Cariama cristata
TTGGGGTACGGAGAGCATGGGGTTGAGCCCACCTTGGGGTGGGGGGGTCACTGTCCCACCAAGCATCCCTCCTGTGGGAAGGGCTGCAGGAGGGTAACCCAGTGCTGACGCGGGGGCAAAGGGAGAGGGGAATTTCAAGGAACCGCTTTACACCGCTCCACCCCGGCGAAAGTAGAGATGCAGTGACACGCAGGAATCGCTGCAAAGGTTGGCGTGCAGGAGTTTGCATGCAGGCGAGGGTTTGTGTGCAGGAATGTTTGCACACAAAGCTTTACACGCAGGAGTTTGCACGCCCAAGTGTGGATGCACGCAGAGTTTGAGTGTGAGCATCTGCCAACCCCACCTTTGCTGAGAGCCTTGAGCTCCTCACTGCCACGGCAAAGGCTCCGAGGCCCCGGGCTGCTTCTGCTCGTCCTCCCCACTTTGGCCCACGGGTGTGGGATGAAGGGAAAGGCAGCGGGTGATGGAAGGGCTGGAGGGGGGCTTGAGGCTGGTCCGGCTCTGCCACCGGCGAGGGGTGGCTGACCCCAGTGACCGTGGTTGCACCCGCGATGCTCCAGGACTGTTGCTTATCAGTGTGAGCAAAGGGTGGATCAAAATCAATTACAAAAAAAGAAATTAAAAGGTGGATGTTATAATTAAAATCCGACTTTTTGCTGAAGCTGGATTTTTTAATTTAAATGAATTACATTTTGCCTTAAAAAGTTAATCGAATTAAAATTAAAGTTAACATTATGGTAAACCTATGTTAAAGCCTAAATTTAGTATAATCCATTCACATTTAAATTAAATATATAT
>NW_009596547.1:0-21584 GCF_000690535.1 Cariama cristata
GGGGGTTCCTTGCTTGCAATGCTTTGAGCTGCTGAAAGGTGAGGGAGCGGTGAGGTCCCAGCACAGGAAAGCAAAGCAAGCACCTACCCCAAGCAGCCTGATGCTAAGTGCCGGTGATGGCAAGGACTCCCTTGCCCCAACCCCAATTCCCCTGCTCATGTTGAAACCCCCCTGGGCACACCAGGAGGATGCACACTTCATTTAGAGGAGCCCACAGACCTCTGAGCCAGGCAGCAAAACAGAGCTCTACAAAACCACCTCTGCTTGCTCTCTTTGGGAGCATTTCCAGCATGGCCACATGGGCCAGGAGCCAGCTGTTCTAACGCAGCCACAAGAACAGGATGTGTTTGACTCCATGTGCAGATGCCTCCCTGTGGGGTCACCGCATCCCAGAGTCACCGTACTCTCCCGCATCCCGGCTGTGTCGCTGCCCAGCAGGTAACTGGTGCAGGCACCCCCATGCTGGCTCTGGGGACAGCGTGCCGAGCCCACGGGGGGCCAGGAGAAGCTCAGATACACTCCTGCAGCACCCAGCCATGCTCCTCAGCCTGGACAGTCCTCAGCTGATCTCAGCTGGAGCCAGCAGGCACTGGGCTATCTCTCTGGGTTACTCTGGCACCCACAGCTCCCTGGATAACAGACCATGAAGTGCAGATGCAGTGGCAGGAGAAGCTCCTTTGTGCAAGTGCACTGGCCTGTTTGTTTGTGTAGATGGGTGTGTTTGTGGGTGGGGAAGGGGGTAACGCTGCTTTAACCCCCACAGCGGACACTCGCAGGTATCCTGGTCCTGGGTGTGCTTTAGAAACTGCCACCATTGCTCTTCCCAGAGCTGGAGTGTGCTTGCAGGTTGCAGTGGATTCCCAAAAGTAAGGGGACAGTGGCAGATCCTTATCAGCAACTGCAACCCAACTCCTCTTCCTCGGAGGTTTGTCCCTTTCACAGTCAGGATTCCAAAAGGCAGGCTCCATCCCTCCTGCCTGCTGCTGCCTCTGCAGGCTGGGGTCCCCCAAGCCTGGCACCGGGAGGAGCTGGAGTGATGCCAACCTGCTGGCCTTGGTCATCCTGATCCTCTTTTCCAGTAGTTTTGCCATCAAAGGAAATGCAGAACCACTACTGCCCTGGGTTGTGGTGCTAAGAGGACATGTGATGTTCCCCCTCCTTTTGATGCTATCCAGGCCTCGCACTGTCCTTTCCTGATGTGGGAAACGCACTGGGCAGGACTCTCACCTCTCCCTGCTGGGCCACGCGCCGACAGAGCAGAGCAGCAGCTCCTGGCGTAGGCTGCCTGGCTGCCCGCTCCCTTTCCAGAGAAGCCAGAAAAACCCCAAACACCACATCAGTCCTGCTGTAGTTCTAGCAGACATCTCCATGCCTATACGGTGTGTCAGAAATGCTCTCTCCCCCTAACAGGTCCTGGGCCCCACCATGCACCAAGTAACAGCAAAGACTGCCCTTGCAGGGCTGCCTTACGGAAAATGGGAGAGAAGCAGTTCCCATGAGCTTGCAGAGTGCCCTGCACTGGACAGCTCTCCTGGGGAACATCTTCCACCCGCCATGGCATCTCCAAGGCAGCACCTACCAGCGTGTGCTGCGCCCTGGCAGCGGGCAGCGCTGGGACTGAGCCCCTGCTCATGCACTCAGCAGGGCTGGTCCCAGCACAGCCAGGCTCAGCCTCCTCTCGCAGCAGCCAAGGGTTTGTGCTGCCTCGCTGTCCCATGAGGACTGACTGGCTCACATCAGAGCACCTCTCGTGTCCATCAGGAGCCACCAATGTACGCTGGCCTGACATGAGCACGGACTAAAAAGTCCCCATTCCCAAATACCAAAGCAACACAGCTGAGCCCGCAAAGCCCAGTATCTCAGACATGGGAGGCCAGGGATGAAGGGTCTCTGCCCAGCTCTGCCAAGGGTTATGGGAAGATCACCTTCACGTTTTTGCTCTCCAGACTTTGCCCTGCCTGCGCAGACACTGCAGGCTAGTTGAGGCAGGACCTTTCCAGGTTTCCAAGTAATACTCAGTATGGGGAGAGAAGGGGCTGTTTCCAACCAGGGGCAGTGCACATCTGCAGCAGGGGCCCAGGGGACTGTCCCTTAACACTGCCACCTCCCCCACATGGACACAGAGCCTGGCCAAGTGGGTCTTTGCAGGGAATTCAGGCTCCCCAGCAGAGCCTTGCAGACACCCTGGCAGGGAAGACCAAGAGCAGCTTTGTTCCCTTCCCTTTATCTCCCAGACAATAGCACGATTCAGCAGGTGTTAAATGTTTTAATGGGATTCGGGATAGCTTCTGTCGCCCACCTGCCCCAAGGCCATTTCACCCCTCCCTAGGAGCCAGGACTAACAGCCAAGAAGAAAAGGCCTGTTGTACATTGCATTAACTGCCTGATGACTGAGCACTCCTGATAACGAGCACAAGGAGGAGGGGAGCCCCGTTACTTTGCCAGGTTCACACTCACATCAACCATGTACCTGCGGCAGCCTGCCCACCAAACCCCCAGCCCCATGGGAACATGACCCCACTTCACTGCCTGAACACCACTGGGAAGAAGCAGGACCCATATCTACAATATGTCCATTAGAGAGATGCACGTTGTTAGAAATGTGGCTGGTGTTGGGCCAAATCCAGCCCTAGGAGCCAGTACAACAGGCTTAGACTTCCTCCTGTCTGAGACCCAAACATGATTAGCAGAGACAGGGCTTCTCCCCTCTTCTGGGAGCTGGGCTGTAGGTCTGGCTCTACGACAGTCCCACGGTTCATCGCCTTCACCCTTGGCAGTGGGTAGCGACAAAGCCTCTTGCTAAGGAAGAAACCCTCCCTGTCAGACCTGCGCATTTCACCCTGCACCCTTCACCTCACCACTGCCCCCAAGATTCAAGCGTGGGGAGGAGCAGCAGGGAAGCACTGAAGCCCCCGGGTGAGTGCACGGCTGTGGGCTCCCTACTCTGCAGAGCTCACCCCCAGCAGTGCCTGGGGGTGCTGCTGTCTCCCACTCCCTTTGCCAAAGGGCCAGCGGTGTGGCTCGGTCATACATGGGAGTGTTTTCGAAAACCAGGGTCAGGGTCTAGTTCCCAGCTTGAGAAGAGGACACAGGAATTTCCACAACCTGGGGAAGGGGCTGTCCTTGGTGTATTTTTAACTTGGGATGAGGATAAAAGCAGAAAAGTGTGTGACAGCTGCTAATGGCTTTGCTTAGTGCACGCTGAGTGGTTCTGGTTGACAGGCACCAGAGGAGACCTAGAACAGAGGTGACACACCACCATCTCAGCCCCCCCGCAAAGAGCAGAAGGAAGAAAGATTTCTCTCTCAGAGGTGTAGGTAGGTCTCAAATCTCTTATTCCATGACTCATTGGTTGCTAAAGGCTCTCTCCTACTAGAGAGACACTAATAAAAGAAGTGAATTTACCTCTGATAGTGTTCCAACAGGCAAGTACAGTGCCAGTTCCCTTTTCTCCAGGTCCAGGCCGCATTCAGCATGGGAAAGTGGGGAGGATAGGAGCTTTAATGACAAAAAAAAATAATTCCCTGCACATGTGTCTGCAGTCAGGCTCCATCCATTCGCTCCTGGGTGTCACAGCAGACTGACACACAGCATTTCCCACGTTGGCCTATCTGTCCCACAAGGCAGAGGAGTTAACGGTGACGCAGTCCAGAGAGCATCAGATCACGCAGCAGGTCTGAGGATGGACAAACTCATTCACCCTGTCTCCACTGCTCCAACCCGCTCTTGGGCTCCTCCAGGCAGCTGGATTGAACCTACTTTAGGACAATCATGATGCTCCTGCCATGTTACACATTTGGGAAGCCTGTCACAGGACTACAGAGCATCTGTAGTGAGCAAATCCTAGTGAGGAGCCTGGACTAGGCACAGTCACCCCAACTGGACTGAACAGCCAGGGCCTGCTTCTTCTTTGAGCTGGGGAGGAAGGAGGTGGTACCCCATCTCCTGTTCATCACCAGCCAAAGCCCACAGTAGGACAGAAAAGCTGCTGTGATGTAGGAGACTTGGCACCCAGCGCGTTGGGGAGGGAGGATAGGGTCTGTACTTCTCATGAGAAGGACCCACGTGAAGGCCCCAGGCACCCAGGCTGAGCTCAGGAGCTGGCAGTGCCTTTGCCATATCTCTGACAACAGGAACAGCTCGGCCCTGGGGCTTAGTAACGGTTACACACACAGGGCTCCTGCAGACAGCGGAGCACTGGGGTGATGCTGCCTGAGCTGCAGCACCCGTGGGCACAGCAGGCATCTCCCCTCTGCCAAGCAGGGCAAAGCCCTCCCCTCCGCAGCTCCTTGTGCATGATCTTCTCTGGGGCTGCAAGGGGAGAAGGTGCAGCTGTGGTCTTGGCTGGGCGGTGGCACTGGGAACACAGGGCAGGAGGGTTTGGAGGGGGACACCAGCTGCATCCCCACCAGAGCAGGGTGGCTGGGTGAAGCCCCACGTCGCAGAGCCCATAGCAGGGCTGCAGAAGAGGGGAGATGCTGCACACCCAGCCCCGCTGCCTGGCACAGCCGGAGGGAGGAGGCAGTCCGTGCCCGGCACCAGGCTCGGCTCTGCGCTGGCACCTGGGATCTCCGACAACTCACACTGCCACCTCCCGGCTGTGACACACCCGGGTCCTTCACAGTGACACCCTCCCGCAGCCTGCCAGACCCCTATGTCAGGTCAAGACTCAAAGCATCCCCTTCCCCAAGTGACAGCCTGTTTGCAGTTTGAAAAGTGAACAGCTTGTCCAGGGTGCTCCCAAACCCAGACGCATCGATGACATATGTTACACGCCGGTGTCTGCGTGTCCAGAGGCCAAGCTGCTTTTATTGGGCTGCAGAGTGTGGTAGATGGTGCTGCGGCTGCTCTCTTGGGCTGGGTTGCTGTATGTGGGACCTGCAGCAGCCGCTGGAGCAAGGAGGGGAGGAGGATTCAGTACCTGTGTCCTACTGATGTTGGCAGGGGCCCAGCACCTGAATGCCCAGCTGTCAGTTCTTCCTCAGCTATATTTCAAAGCAGATTCCACTCCTCTCCCAGCTGGTACAAACTGGGGGCAGCGGGAACAGTCACAGAGGTTGTCCATGTGCTCCCTGTAACACAGAAAGCTGATTCTCCGATGATGTGGCCGGACACAGAGAGGAGAGATCTCATGAACTCTGCTGTGGAGTTGCCAGAGGATTCAAATTGGAGCTGAGGACATCATCAGGACATACCTCCTCAGAGGCAGCCCATGCTGAGCTCAGGTGATGGGGTGGGAGGATCAGAGTTGCTCTGGGCATCACAAGGACGGGATGAAGAGTGGAGACAGTTGATGTGCTTGAAGAGCTCAAGCAGTACGGTGCCCAGCAGCTATGCTCTTGAAGGTGGAGGTGCTGAACTGGTGATTCTGAAGAAGGAGAGATTGCTTTTAGAGTGAGGAGAGTGAAACCTGCTGCTGCCTCCCCCCAGGCAATCATCCCTCCCTGAGGGATCACAGGGAGCACCCATCGTCTATCTAGACAAGACTCCTGCAGCTCTGGAGATGACATCTCCATCCAACAATGCTCTCCCATCCTCCCTCAATCCCATCTCCCTGCACTTCTCCCCAGGCTGAGGCAAATCCTCGTGCTTTGCCCTCAGCCCCAAATCTGCCTCCCCACCAGTGGCCATTCTCTCAACCTAACTAGATCCCCCACCATCTTGGAGTACAAAAGCTTTGCCTCCTTTCTGCTGTCAGAAGCTGCGCTGTTCCTTGACCTCTTTTTCCCAGGAGACCCTCTTTGTGCTGGCCTCTCCAGTGCCCCAGGCCAGCCCCTTCTGCCAGCCGCTCACTCACAGGGCCCTGCCCCAGAGCTACATGATGGTCTCGGGTCCACAGAAAGGCTCTGTGGGTCAGGACAAGCCAAGAAGGGGCAGAAGCTGTGGGAGTGGATTCCCCCTTTTGCACAGGCAGCCTCGGCATTGACAGGCAGCGATCCAGCTAATCCACGTGGTCTAGAAAACGGGCTGTGCTTCAGCCTGACATATTAAGGACAGGTCCTGTGCCCCATCACAGCACAGATATGCTCTGTTACCTTCGGAAAGGGCTGGGGGGTAAAGCAATGACCCTGGGCCGGGCTGTCAGCACCACCTCCCCACGGCTGGCTTCGATCAGGATATTCTGCAGTGTGTTTTCCAGCACCAGCTCCACCAGGGTGCCAAGGGCCGGCTGCCTGGAGGGGCAAAAGTACAGGCAGAGGACAGCTATCAGAAAGCAGATAAGGGAGGCTGCTTGCTGCGACTCCTCCCAGGACACATCAGGCACAGCAGTGGAGCGCACACTGTTTCCTACACGTTGAGGCCAATGAACCAAAGACTTGAGCAATGGGGTGCTGACCCTTCTCCTAGAACTGCCACCAGCTGGCGTCAGGCCCTGACCTCCGACAGAGCTGGGTGACTGTGGTTTTACTGGTTTCTCCCTCCAAGCTGTGCTGTAGTTAGTATTTGTGCATATGCTTGTGACCTGTAGCAGTGTGCAAGGGAGTAGCCACAGTAAATGCAAGGTGATGAAATACTGCAGTGAAAATAAAAGGTAAGGTGAGCACACACTGCACTCTAATGTCTAATACAGCCAGGACTGTCCGAGTGTGAAGCAGGCTTCGCTCACTACCAGCATCCTGGCACTGCCCATAGCTCAATGCCAAAACACGGCAAACCTGCGCTCTTCACAAACCGCACTCACGAGAGGCTGGCTACGTGGGCTAGCATCCATTTCCACCTGGAGCACAGAGAACACCCCAGCAGAAATGCCACAGGGCTGAAGGTGAAATGGGTTTCTAGCCAAGCAGTGTGCCGCTATGGCTCTCCTGCCTATGCAGCTCTTGCCTTTATGTGTGAGATCTTCCTCACCTGCTCATCATCTCCTTCTGCTCCCTCAACTGCTCGTGGTGAAAAATCTCCCAAGACTCCAGCAAGTCATTGTTGGGAGACGCTTCCTGCCTCAATTCTTTCCTCTCTCCGTCCTTCTCAGGGTAATGATCTGGCAAAGCAGAGACCCTGGAGGGGACCATAGAGCACTGTCTCCTGTCCTGGAGCTCTGCTGATTCTTCACGCTGGAACTGGGAAAAATATGGAATGGGCTCATCCAGGCTTCTTCTCACTGCGTCATGGAACTGGGTGTTCTCCAGGAGGCCTCTGGGAGGAGGAAAATAAGGGACAAGTCCGAGCAAATCAGGTATCTGTATGACCCCAGAGGATCATTACAAGACAGTACAAATCAGAGGAAAACCCTGGCTGATGTCAGTGTTTAGTCTGTGCCTTCTTGCTTTCTGGGCCTAAGGGAGGCAGCAAGATAGCTTGAGCTAAGGAAACTACCTTTGCCTCCCCAGCACTGGTTCTTTACATTTCTGCAGCTGACAGACAAAATAGGTGAATCCCAATGCAGCCTGTTCCCAAGATCATAGCAGGCAGAGTGCCCTGGTTGCTGGGCAGTGACACTGTTCACTATGCAGAGATGGGCCCAGCCTCTGGCTGGGGAGCAAGACCCTGCCTTTGGCTGTCACACCAGGACTTCTGAGCTCGTAGTCCCCAGGGCAGTCTTTGGCAGGCTGGATCCCCTGTTCTGGTGCAGCAGGAGTGCACAGACTCCTCTGGGATTAGCAGAGGGCTGGCCATGCACTCCCCTGGAGAACAGGGGCTCCTAAACCAGGTGAAGATAAAGGGACACGCACCTGATAACACCTGTGAGTATGTCAGTCACTATCTGCAACTCCTGTTTGGAAGCAGAAGCCAGGGACAGCCATTTGGGCTCCACATCCATCCTGTCTCTGTCCTTACTCCCACACACAAACTTGCTGTCCAAGGGCCGGCCGCTGAAGGGGCTGAGAAAGAAGGAGTTGTTCCATCAGTGTCACCGAACTACCAAAGACCTGCATCCCCCTGGCAGAGCAGCAGCACTGCAGGCAAGTAGGGAATCGTGCAGAGAACAAGGGGAGGAGTGGGAGCTGCGGCATTTGTGACAGCGGTGGGGACACTGTCATAAGAGGGGAGCACTGAGCTCTGATAGTATCTCCATTTTGAGGGAGGGAGAGAAACAGCTCACGTCAGCTAATGCTGGGGAAAGCAAGACACCTCTTGTCTAATACTGAGACACTGGAGAGGAACAGAGCAGAGCTCCAAGTTCGGTCCATATCACAGCATGGGCAGCTCTGGCTCAGATGAAGATGCCAATCCAAAAAGCTGGATCTCTTACCGGGACAAGAAGTATTTGGGGATCTCTGAGGTGAAGTTGCTGAAGAAGTCCTCAATAGAGTAGGACCTGGCTGTCACACCAAGGTGTAAGAGGATGGGCTTGGGAGGCTCTGGTTTGATCCACACCCGGCTGGCTTCTTTGTCCAACAGCAGCCTCCTCTGAAAGTGTCCAGCTGGCAGATTGGGCATAGGGTGGTTTTTCATAGGGGGTAATGTCTGTTGGAGAGAAAGAAACAGCAGGTACTTAGTGGGTCCTTTGGCCACAGGCAGGCTGGTGTAGGTGTGAGCACAGGCATGAGAACTGGAATGCCCGGCAGCCAGAACTACCAGATCCTGGACAGGAAACAGCATCAAAATGATCTTGGCACTGCAGTGCTGCTACCAGGCACAAGCAGCTGGGCTGGAAATCAGGTCGGCTCCCTCCTCACTGCCTAGTGTGCCAGCCCCAAGTGTCAGCAGGGCTTCAGGGTCTCCCTAGGGTGCCCAGGGCTGTTGTACTGTGATCCAGGAGATCATCTCTGCTCTTCTGAGCACAGCGGGAGTGCTGTGGGAGAAGGGATGTGCAGGAATGTATGCAGAAATTGAGCCTGGAAGGAAAACAGAAACTGACTCCAGGCACACTACAAGGGCCAGCTTGAGGTTGCATTACCAGTGGTCAGTTTGGGGGAAGTTTCTTAGGATGGGAGTAGTCCAGAAGCTTGGGGCAGAAGGACACACCCAGCTCTGTAGAAGTCCTCAGGCATCACAGGACTTCAGTGACCTTTGAGACATAGCTGTCCAGCCTGTGGGAACGAGGCCAGAGGCTTTCACCGCTCCTGATACAGACACAGCAGGAGATTGCAGGCTCCAAATTATCACTAGGAGCTAAACCCCTGTAGGACTAAATGAAACTGATGTTACTTTCCCCCAACCATCCTTATGTTCACCGCAGTGAATGTCCTGACCTGTATCACTGATCGCACCTAAGAGCACAGGGCAGACAGTCCAAGCTAGAGCTGCCCCAAGCTGACACTTTCACACAGGACAGTGCAGGGCATGCAGAGGCACTTCACAGTGTCCCAGGAATGCTGCTACAGCCTTACTACGGCAGCAGTCCTGAGATAACAAGCTATGTCCCCTCGCTGAGTCGATCTGCTCAGGCCCAGCCTCACGTCAGCTCCCCTTAAGCATTCCACATCTTGGGTTAGCTGGTTCTCCACAAGCCCCATCATTCCCACAGCACGTCCTGCTGATGGCTGTAGATGCAGCGTGGCTCTGCCTTTGGGCCCAGGCAGTTCTGCAGAGCGTACACTGGGATTTGTTTCACACCTTGCCACTGCTGTTGGAAGAGACAGTTGTGCAAACTTGAAGGGAAACAGAGATGAACCAGGTAAATTGAGTTTTAAAGCTTTCCACAGACTGCTGTGCCTGCAGCTTCTCCCAGGGCACAGAGCACGGCTTGTTTAGCGGTGAGGACAAAGTCTGCACCATGTCACACCAAGGTCCTGCCGCTTTCTGTCATGGCACACATTCCATTGTGGCCCCAGTGTGAAACCAGTCCAGGTACTAACTGCCCCGCTCATGTGCATCTTTTCTGTTTATTCAAAACCTTTCCCCCTTTCTCCAGTCATGGGTAGACATTTGGTTCCAATTTCACTTTCCGTTCACCTCAGCTGGAAAGTTACTGCCCACAGGACACAGCCAGACAGTCTGATTCTTGTAGCTCCTCCAAACAGTCTGTCTCCTAAAGCCTTGAAGCTACAAATCCTGCTGTGCTCTCTGTCCAGGCTCCCACGCTGTGATATCCAGCATCTGCCTCTTTTCTAAAGCAGTCAGTTTGATTCTACTATGGGTGAGACAGGCCCGACTTACCTTGTATTTCCTGATCACAGCTGAGGATTCGGGAACATTTTCTATCTCAGCAGAATTTGATGACCTCTGAAAAGAAAGGGGGGGGGGGGTTGGGGAAAGTAAGAGAAATTGCCAAATTGCCATGTAGGAAAGATATAGAGCAGAACAAGACTCCAGGATTTTGTTTTACTTTGTCCCAGCTGAGAGTCAATGATCTCATCCTCCTGTTCTTCACTCAGGCCACATTCTTACTGGTAGTAACACATTTCTCTCCAGTGCTTATTCATGGTTAAAAATCAAACCATTGATTTCTAGAGCCACTGGCTTTGTTTTTTCTAAGGCTTCTCCTGCGCTTCCAAATTTCAGATGGTCATTAGCAATTTCAGCGTTTGTAAGGTGATTCTTGACTAGAAACCAAGACCTCATTTTCCACTATCTGTAGACCAGCTATGAGATCTTGAGTAGATCAGAGCCTCATGCCCTCATACCAACTTGCCTAGATTTTCTTAAAGAACATTTCTTGTTGACCCTGGCTGCTCTTTCTGAGCTGAGCTAACCTCGTGTAAAGTTCTGGCAGCACTTATGCCTGCAGATGACTTTGGCTTCTTCTTAGTCCCAAGGTCCTTCTCTGTGATGGTGAATTCCACAGCCTGCCGTTCCTGCTCCTTTTCCCACTCCTGCAGATCCTTCTGGTACTCAACCAGGGACTCCTGGATGTATACCTGTGAAGCAAACCATGACTGAAGGGAGCAGGGCTAGAAAGGAGCTGCAAGTTACACACACTCTGGCTCAAGTCCATGCCTGTCACCAATTCCTCCCTTCCAGGAGGTCCCAGCCAGAAACCCACTCCCTTTCCATGTCTTCCAGTGGCAGGAAGGGGAGAGAACAGTGCTGTTATAAGAGTTATACAGAGAAGACACAATCTCTTGCCAAAGGACACCTGGAAAGTGTCCAGAGGGACACTACTGCAAGTCTGTGCCCCCACTAATATTAAAGAAGCAAGACTTGCTATTTTACAGATATTTAAGTCTCTGATGTTCACTGAAAGCCACTGCCATTCAAATTGTAACTTCTAGTAGCTGGATTCAACTCACAAAGCCACATGTTGCATAATTACACCTCATCTAATAAGCCACACAGAGACACTTAAAGCGTCAGAAGAGATGCAGCTCAGTATCTTCAGGAATAAGTGCTGGCCAACATTATGGAGCAAAGAAGGATTCCTTCATCTGGAAGCAGCAGGTAGCTGACTGCTGGAGCCAGCCGTTTGAGAACTGCAGTGACATGCCCAAGTGATGGTAATACACAGGTACCTCTTGGGTCTCACCTCACACACCAGATCTATGCTGCAGAAAGAAGCACTCCTGGAAGGTCGCAGTGTGATGAAGCAGGGGATGCTCTCCCCAGGCTGCACAACTCCTGACTCTGGAGCAACCTGCAACACCTGGAAAAAAAACCAAAGCCAAGCCACAGAGGAGCTGTTTCACTGTCCTGGGAACTCCTTATGTGCCTTATCTTTGCAGGAAACACAGGATTGTGGGAATTCCCTCCCCTCCCCTTCTCGGAGGTATGTGATATGACAGACATGCAGTGGATATATCCAAAGAACAACCATGGACTTTACTGGTAGACAGCATCCTAAGGTTCATTATTGCATCCTGTAGTTCCAGGTTCATGTATCCTCACTGAAGCCTTCAGAATCGCCTTCTGAATTCCTGTCTTTTCTCCCCTATACTAACCCTTGCCTTCACTTTTCTCTGCCCTTTCTTTTCATCAGCTAGTACAAAAGCCAATTCCCTAGGACCATTTCTGAGTTTCTGGTTGAAAATGGAGTTGTAAAGTCCTTTCGTGGCACAACAGAGATGGGCAAGAAGGCTTCAGAGGAAAGACTCACCCTCTTGTCTTCACAGGTGCTTATCCGCCAAGCAAACACCACAGCCTTGGTCTCCAAGATATTGTTGAGAAAGACAAGGCGACTGGCTTTGGTGCAATCTGGGATATTTCCAAGGCAAATCCTGTGGTGTGACAAGGTAGCTGCCTGCAGGAAGCAAGGTGAAACCAGGAGGAACAGCAGGGAAGGAAGATGGGATGTGGCCATTGGAGAAGGACAGTCACACTGTCATCTTTAAGTTATCCAGCAATTCATAGATAATATTACCTTTAATATAACAACTTGAGGGAGTGTTATGTTTCTCTCAATTTTGCTCTGGTTACGACTCTTTACAGCAAGAGGACAACCCCTGTCACAGTGGGATGGAGTGAGCAATGAATAGAACGTAACGCTGGTGCTGGGGCTGGAGAGGATCTCAGGAGCACAGAGGACCAGTAGCACCCGGGTTCTCTCCGCAGCACTTGCAATCCAGCCCTTTTCCTACTTTGGTTGGCAAACACATGAGGTCTGTACTTGTGCAAAATCCTCATCAACCTGAATGCGAGTTTTGGGAAACTGCTCCCTACCACACCTTGCTACTAGTATGTTAACTAGTCTGTCCCATTCTCCAGGCACACTGCAAACTCTAATTAATTACGCTGGTCATTAGAGAAGCTAATGACTCTTGGTTACAGACAACAGAGCCTTGTGGAATGGCACGTTCGTTAGCAGCCTGAGACAGATTTTTAGTAATTTTCTCTTTGCTGTACCCAGGAACGCAATTGCCTTGCTGGAAGCCAAAGAGCATATGTAGCTGTGGCTGGGCTCCAAGGCAGGCATGCTAACACCACACAGGATGAATCCTTTACCTGCCTAGAGTATGCTTCTGCTGATACTGTTTAATGCTGATTCACTACACTGGGATCTGTGGCTGAGTTTAACAACAGATTGCCCAGGCTGGCGGGCCAGCTCTAGCCAGGCCAGACAAGCTCCTGCTGAGCCAGCGACAGGTCAAACAAGTGCATTCCTCGGGATGTGCCTGAATTAGTGACCATCCTGCAGTCTGCGTTCAGGTTATGAATCAGCTGAGTTTGGCTGTGAAATGGTGGCATCCAAGCCCTGACAGGCTATGTCAGGAGTATAACGCTCTTTCTGAGAATGAATTACCAAAGAAAAAGGTGGTGGAGCTGCAAACGAGAAAGGTAGCTGTGGTGGGGGGTAGCTTTTAATAGAAAATTCAGAACATGAATGAACCCTAAAGCCTTATTGGTTCTAATGGCAGTGGAACCAGCAAGCTGGAAGGCAGGCACCTTTCAGAACAACTGCTTTTATGAGTTAGGCTCTAGATGATCTGCTGGAAGGGAAATATCTTGCTCTATCTCATGGCAAATGAACTCTCCTGCAACAGAGGCTACTGCTAGATGGGGGCACTTGCTTATTTCAGTCACTCACACATTTCTGGATTGATCATACTGCTCATATCAGCATATCTGGACTTACCTGCCCAGGCACAGTTAGCTTGGTAGAACCTGGAAAGACTGAAGGAGACAAAACTTCACTGGATGTGGCAGTCTCTCCTATGGTATTCGGATGGTAGCCTACTCCCTGAAAGGTGATCAGAGCTGATTCACCCTCCAGGACGTGGATGGGAACATCAACCTGCCTTGGGCAAGATAGGAGTTTTAAGTCCAGAGTCATATTTGAGAGAGATGTGCAATAAGCTAGTATAAGTCTAAATACGCCACATGCATGAACAAAGAGAAATCTGGTGTCTTTTACTCATTCAGACCTTGACCTTCCCTGCTAACCCAGAAAAGTAGCCAATTACTGTATGAAATGGGCAAGGACACTCTCTTGGAGCAAAAATTGGGAGTTTTAAAATTAAATTTATTTATTTTTCCACACATCCAGCACAGAGTGGGGCAATAAACAGTGGTCCAGCTCTGGCCCTGCCTGCCTCCTGCAGCCTAGGACAGAGGTCTTTGGGAAGGCTGTTTCCAGAGGTCTGCAGCAGCATACGCTGCGATGATAAAAGACACCAACTTCAGTCTCTTTGGTGGGAGTTGTTGGAGGCCAACAATGAACAAAAAATGTGATCAGATACTGTTGATATCCCCAGTCACTGTTTGATCCTTGAAAAATATGTACTAGGATGACTCTGGCTGTGGAAGAAATCTGTTCTTTGGGAAGATGAAACTTGTGAGATATAACAATTTATCTGCTCCGTTTCCTGACCAGAGCAGCCACTCATGTGCTATCAAGACTCTTTGCTTCTTGGAGGAACGGAGCTCAATTCAACTGTAGCATGACATGGACCAACCATCGGTAAGAGATCTAAAGAATTTTAGGCACACAACAACAGAAAGAAATGGTTTCTGGCAGTCATGAGGAAGGTCTTACCAAGTACGTTTTAGCTTCCAGTGGTGAGAAGATCCACTCAATGCGGCCTGTTGTGCCAGGGGGGATTTCTCCTCTAGGAGTTAGGCAGACAAACACAGCATGCTGAAAATTTTCCTCCTGGATCTTCACAATGTTGTCCAACTGAACCTCAAACATCACAGGCAGGGAGCCACCATTGTAGAGTTCATAAATCTGAAGTGAGTCAGAGAGCATGGTGCTTATTATACCATGCACAAGTTAAACTAGTTAACACTTCCCCAGAGGACTCTGATAAGCATTAATAATTAATTAGTCAGCTTTTCTCCTAAGAATGAGGAGACCTCATAGTGTCAAGATTTATCACTGAGGCTCTGATAGGACACTGTGCTGAAGGTTTATCACCATACGTGTACAATGATAACTACAGTGCCTCTCCAAGTGGTGCCCTGCAAATTCAGTCTAGGAGAAAATTAATACAAATTAGCTAAAGGGATCACTGTAAAGCTGATTACTTGAAATGCAAAAACACTCGTATTAAAGTGATCTTAATTCAATTCAGACTTGTTCATTTCCCAAGTAAATTAGGCAGAACAGAATCAAAGCTGCCTTTTTGCTGAATAAGTCTTTAAGAAAGTTTAATTAATTTCCTAAAAAACTAATTAGGATTTATTTCCAGAGTGCCTGGAGCAGCTAGGCAAGTTTTCACTCAGATCCAATGCAAGAGAATAAGGGAACAGCCCAACACACCTCGTAATCATTCTGGCTAGAGTGACAGCCGAATCTTGTCAAACTAGAGATGGTGAGAGGTGCTTTCCCTGCTGCCACCCCAGCAGCCATTTCCAGGCTCTGCCTAGTACTAGTCTCAAAGTTCTGCTGTGATGCTTTCCTGTGGAGGCCATTCTGTTTCCTGGGAAATGCCTCCGATATTGCCTGTCCTTGGGGCACAGTAACAGCAGCTCCTTCCCTCCACTTGCTGCTGGGTTTCGCCCCAGGATGCTCACCTGTGTGGGGGGGTGGGAGGCCCCAATGGCAATGGGTGTGAAGAGGTGCTTAGTGGATGCAAAATGAACGTACCGCTGGTCCTGTTCCACCGTCACGCCGCTGAAGTTCAGCTACAGTGGAAAGAAACACAGTCATTTTCTCACAGGGCCTTGGCCCCATCACTAACAACTGCAAGAGGACCCTGAAGGAATTTGCAAGCTGAAGGCGACACAGTTACAGATATTTCAGTTGGTAATACCAGGACAGTGTGTCCTAAGAACAAAAGCAAGGAGATGGAGAGCCTACTCAGCTGCTGGCTCTTCTCTGAAAGGTTTGCATCTTTTTTCAGAGAGAAGGTACCTTTCTCTCTGCTGTGTCAGGCACCAGCCTCAGTGCTCCTCTTTGCAAGTATACGGTAGCAATTCTCCATGAATGAAAGTGTCTGGACTGTACGTAGGGGAGTGTGCAGCTGTGACAGCCAAATCCTTTGGAAAGACAGGGTTTTAGATAAGTAACGGCCTCCGCTTGGAAAGGACCATCTGGATGTCCTCACTCTGGAGGACAGTCTGCACCAAGAACATGTCTAACAGTTCAAAAGCTGCAAGAAGGTCCCAGCTGAATTTTAAGCGATCAAGTAATGATCAACAGTATCCTGCTAGAGAAACAACTGCCAGGCACTTCAAGCAAAGCAGAGAGATTTATAGAGCTGTTTCATGGAAAGGAAGAAACACAGGATTCTGCATTTTGGGAAAACTGCAATCAGGCTGGAGATGAGTCATGATGCACAATTTCCTGCAGGATCACCCCAAAGCACCCCTGAGCTGTCTGCCTTGAGGTGGAGGCTGGAAAGCTGTCACAGAGCTAGTAATGTCTCTGCATGGGCCAACCAAAGGGAGTTTGGCCACTGCAATTCGCAATTAGCTAAGCCTAAAGCATGGCTATTTTTCAAGTGCATACGCAGAAGATGGAGAGGATGTTCGCGATGGCAGGTGTATGCCTTGGATAGACACCTGCAGGAGATACTGTATCACTGCTTATAAAAGGGAAGAGAATGCCGATTCCTCCAAAACAACCCATTCCAGTTCAGCTCCATAAGCAAACTGAGGAGGGAGAGAGGTCTAAAAATACAATACTAACAAGGTCCCACATGGGATCTTGTCAAAGCACTGCATGACCATCAGCCTCCTGAGGGCCTCAGCAAGCCAGATGAAGTGCAAATAGGAGGACAAAAGCTGGCAATTTCAAACTGCAACGGAAAAAGGGACAAGAACCTTCCTGAGCTTTGGGAGTGAAACAGCCATTTATATTACTTGAGTCAAAAAGCCAACTTGGGTTCCACCAGACCACAACTGCATAGGAAGAACTGTCATCAGTTTCTATAGACACAGAATGTGACATTTAGAGGACTATCAGTTAAAGAGAGACAAAGGGAGAAAAGCAAAGACCTGCTGCAACCAGTTCTCTTTCCAGAGTACACAGACTTTGTCCCACAGCGATGACTTAGAGCATGAGGGATGCCAGATTCCCCAGGGAGGAGAGCTGCCTGGAGAACATGTGCTGCAGGTGACAATATCTCACAATACCTCATTAGCAGCTATGAAGCAAAGTGCACATAGATTCTGTGTGCTCAGGGATTCTCCCTGGGATCCAGCCCTTCTCTCCAGTGATTTCTGGGAACCAGCCTACCTCATCCTGCAACACCTGCAGCTGGCTGGGCTTTCCCAACTAAAGCTGCTGAGGGCTGCAGATTCCGCCTGGCCAAACTATCCCAGAGCTCTGAGAACAAGGTCACAGCTGTGCTCTTACAGGCAGGCTATGGTGATGAGGCAAAGGACAACCTGTGAGAACATTAGGCAGCGGGAGGCCCTGTTTCCCTACTGCACAAGGAATTGGGTAACACACAAGTCCCACAGAAGTTTCATCCTGCAGCCAGAAGAAATTGTCAACGGGAAATCAGTTGCATCTATAACTCCAGTCATCACAGGACTGAAAGTTGGCCACTGGGTGGGGAAAGAGCAATGGGGAAGGAGCTCCTCCTGAAGATGAAGTAGATGGGCTCTGTTGGGAAAGCAGAGGAGTGGGAGGTCAAAATCTGTCCACATGGGTAGAGCCATCACTGAGGTGAATTTGGACTCCCCAAGAAATCAGGCATTGGCTTGCAGCTGGTTAACATCACTGCTCGAAAGGTGGGCAATTTGGAATATGACAGAACGACCAAGAAATACCCGAGCCCGATGGTCTCTACCTCTGCTTATTGTTGCTTTCTCAGGTTTCCGAAGCTTAACATTCGGGGTGAGAGTAGGGCATTTACTTCTCTTAAGGTTAGCGTATGTTCTGTACGTTTCACCAGATTCCCAGGTGAGGATCTGCTCAGCCCTGGCACGTGAGCACGCTTAGGGCAGTTTCTGCCACGACGGTTGACAGCTCTGTGCTCTTCGTGCCATGACCGAAAGGAAAGAATGCATACTGGGTTCAGCTCCTCAGCTGCCCTCTCTGCAGAAGGAGAAGCCTCTTCCACTCCTACGTTCTGATATCAGCAGTTACTGGCACTGTCCATCCCTGCAGGATGCAACCACCTGCACTGCTGCAGGTCTCTGGATTGGCCTCTGCAGCTTCTGCTGCCAGAGCTCCAATGCACCCAAGGATCTTTTATCATCCCCAGGGCCTCCCATGCTTTTTCAGCCCCTTCTGCAGTGACAGCGTGAACTAGGGTGGTGGTCTCTGGTAGCCACTAGAGCCACTGGCTATGTGGCAAGAGAGGATGTGTGCCCTACGGGCTTCTTGTGCTCCACAGCCTATTCCCTCACTGGTCAGCTGGTGAAATGCTCATAGCCACTCTCAGGATTGTGCCAGGCAGGCAGAGCACAGGGAGCCTGTCCAAGGGCTTTGAGGGAAGGCACAGTTAAGCCACTGTTTGAACAGCTTGGTCAAAGGGTTGGATTTTCAGCTGACAACAGTCCTGAAAGAAAAGAAAAATAAAAGAGATGTGTGAACACAATGGTCTCATAGGAAACTTCAGAGACAGACAGGAAGGCTCAGCCGGGCATGAGCTGTGCCCGGCAGAGCACAAGGTGAATTTGACTCTAACTGACAGTTTAAGAGAGGGAGAGAGAGAGAAATTAGTTCCAAGCCTGAGGAAATGCTGAGGGAAAACACACCGCAGATCAGCTCTGGGATGCTTCAGCAAGGAAAGAAGCAGGAAGAATGAGTAGGAGGCTCCTCCATCACTGGCAGGAGAAATAGGTGGGTGGACAAAGGCATCAGGGCTGCAGCACTAGCAGCCAACCAGGAAGGCAAGGAATACCTTCTGGGCCTGGGGAAGCAGCTGCCTCCATACCCTCAGAGCCAGAGGACGCTCTGCCACCCTGTGCCAGCATGTGTGTCTCCAAACTGCAGCCAGTGCAGGTGGTACTTTTGGAGAGTAGCACATTCCAGGGAGTTTTGAAGAGCATAGAGAGCTGATGAAATGGAGAGATTCAGGAAGGCTGCTTATGAGAAAAGTAGGATGGGCTGTAGATCTGAACTCCAGGATCACTGCATGGGAGAACTCGCAGTGAGGCAGATGAAATGAGAGTAAGCAAGCACAGAAATCCTGTCCATGAGTTACACTTGAATGTAGGAAGCATGCAGAGACTATAAAACCAGAAGGGCTGTTTTGGACTTGGACTTGGCTTGGAGCAGAAAGCAATTCTGCAGTAACACCACCAATAAAATACAAAAGGTTAATAATAAATAAATAAACAAACAAAAGTTCTCTTGCTGGGGAAACCAGCAGATGCTGCATCCAAGGGCCATTTTGCCAGTGCACTGGCACATCACGCTGTGCTGGAACCACGAGTTTGTCCACATATTGTTCTTTTGTCTCCACTTGGCCCTGTGTTACTGCCCGGCCAGTGCAAATTCCAGGGGAAGGCCACAGCCCCCTGCATGCCATGCAGCTTCTGGGGAAAACATTTTTTAATTCAGTTCCTGCCTGCTGCTGTTCTGCAAACAGAAGCCAGAGACACCTGCTACCTTACCAGAATCTCATGGCCAAAAGCAGGACAGGAAGGTTATCAGTGCCAGCGAATTCATGTCTAGCAGTGAAAGAAGAGAGAGAGGAAAACATTAGAAATCAACCTTGTGCCCAGGGTGATAGAATCAGGGTCACACAGTACATTAGAGACAATTCACTTCCCAGCTAAAGAGTCACTGTTGCGTAAGGGCCACTGAAAGAGGGAGGGGGACAGTTGTGTTTGGGTGGGAATGAGTGATGCAATGTTGATTTTAGTCGTACACCAATTTAGGGACTCAAGTTCCTAGGCCAACAACATTTGAAACACCAGTACTTCTCAGACCAGGTCTTCTGTGAAAGGGGGAGTGTTCAGCTTTCTTCATACCCTCCACAGGCACACAAGGGCTAGCAGCTCTAGCTTGTGACAAAAATAATATCGCTGTATAATCAAAACCACAGGAAGTGCAGCATCTTGTTCATCTCCTCAACTGTCAGGTCAAGGCAGACCAGTGTCCCCAGCATGTCACACTAAATGCCTTTTGCACTGCAGTGTTAAAGGACATTCCCTTGAGGAAAAGAAGCCTTGTGGGGTCCAGAAACTGGACACGCTCAGGGGCTTTTTACTTGCCCACTCTCTGCTGGGCAAGGGTCATGTGAAGGGAAAGGATTCATCATGAAACACCGGGGACTCTGAGGGCATGTGCTGTCCTGGTATGCAGCATGAGGCTCTGAAGTCCAGATAGCTGCCATCACCTGTGTGAGAGCTGGACAGATTCCTCCTGGCCTGGAAGAAGTTTCCCTGACTTTGGAGAAACACTGAAGAGCTGGTTGTCCTGAATTCTCATCTGGTGCAGCTCATGGGGGCTAAACTCAGCATCCTCTGCCCAGTGCTCCATGTCCATCTTCTGATCAGAAGGAAACAAGAAGGCCCTAGGGAACCAGTCAGCTGATCAGCATCAGGGACACACAACTTCCCCAAGGCCACATAACTTCCCCAAGGCCATAGTCAGCATATTTAGCTTAGCCCAGCTGGTGGACACAGCACATTTCATCAAGTCTGACCTGCAGAACTCTCTGTTATTCCTTGCTTGCTGCCCCACCCAGACCCACCAACAGATCTCAGCTGCAGCTCCACAGCACAAGGCGCACCTACAAAATTCACCCTACTAAACTGCAAGCATCTCACGGCCCCTGTGAGCACTTCCATACCCCCAGACAGACCCCAGAAAGAAGGCTGAGCTCCAGCAAGCACTGCTTACCACTCCACAGGCACCACACCCTTGTTCTCCAGCAGGAGCATCACAAGGGTCGGCTCTGAGCCTATCGGGGCAGCCCCAAAGTTGAAATCCAGCAGGAGAGGGGTGTACACTGGAGGGATCAAGCGTGTGCTGGTCACAGGAGAGGAAGAAGAGATTAAGTTGAGACAGGAGGAATGGTTGGCACGGCATGACAGGGGAAAGGGTCATTCTACAGTGGCTCTCTTCCGTATACTTCTTCTCTGATGTTATGTTCTTGGCCCTTTTGGGAGAAAGGATACTGGACATAAGGCAGGCCATTTTATTTTCTCAAAAAAATCTTTTATATATGCCTAATGAGAGTGAGTGGCATGAGAGAGTCCTGCTTAGTGGAGGCTTCTTTTCAGCTCCCCAGTACAAGGAAGTCACTGACATACTGGTGCAGGTCCAGCGGAGGGCCATCTGGATGGTTGAGGGCTGGAGCACATTACTTACAAGGAGCGACTAAGAGACCTGGGTTTGCTCAGCTTTATGAAGCAAGGGCTCAGGAACAGCAACTGTACAAGTTGCAACACAAAATACTCTGATCAGATACTAGGAAAAAAGTTTTTACCATGAAAGTGGTCAAATACTGGAATCAGGCACCCAGACAAGCTGTGGTTTCTTCATCCTTGGAGATATTCAGCATTGAACTGGACAAGGGCCTGAGCAACCTGATCTAGTTGTCACTGCTTTGAGCAAGGGGTTAGACCAAAGGCTTTTAGAGGTCCATTGCAATTAAATTATTCTTTGTTTCTGTGGCTCCTCTCAAGGAAGAGGGAACAGAGAAGCGGAGATGAGCAACTGCCTGCAGTGGCTAGGATGGAGTAACAGAGTGCCACGCAGCAGTGAGCTGCAACAAAAGCCAATGGCCACAGCATCTCTGGCTCATGCAAGGGACTGAAAGATCCTCCGAGCTATTTCCTCATCTCACCTGTGCCTTGTGGGAACTCTGTAGGTGAGCTCACTGGGAGTTGGGTCTCGCTCCAAGTATTCATTCAGTATGTCCAAGGAAAAGAGCTTCCAGAGGTGCAACTTGCTGATACCACAGGCACTCCCTGCTGAA
>NW_009596547.1:21615-33692 GCF_000690535.1 Cariama cristata
TGAACAGGCATCTGCGATGCATAAAGTTGGGTAGACGCCTGTTGCTACAATGCAGCAGAGGGGCTGCTTCTCCTCTTCTGTACTTGCAGGATCTGTAGCTTGGGAGAGAAAGAAACACCAAAAAGTAGTCATGCACCATTAAGGGGCAGCTGCCGAGACAGCAAAATGGAGAGAGGCCCTACCCAGACCAAAGAAAGAAAGAACAGGACTTGTACCTAGTCTGTTCTTTGGCAGCTTCTGAAAACCTCTAAACCACTGAATTCTAGTTGTACCTTGACTTCTGCATTTAGAGACCACCAAAAGACTACAAATGTCATCCTTCTCAACAGTGTATTTACATAGTTTAATTCTGCACTATGTGAAAAACCCCTTTGTGGATTTAAGCCTACAGCCTAGACCCCTTGTTTCATACTGAAAAATCATAAACAATTGTTTATATCTTGTCTTCTCCATACCATTCTTGTGGCATTGCCATTCTCCAGCTGCATAGGACTGGTTGCACGAAACTCTCAGGATGTATTTCAGGACATATCGTAAAAGGCCATGATCATGCACAGCAGCAGGGAATCTTGTGACCACAGCAGCAGGAAACTTGAAGCTCTCTAGGTCAGTGTCTTATGGCTTAATCATATCTAACCCCAAAAGGTGCAGCAAAAAGGAGACAGCACATAGGATCTGGCTCTGGCAAACTGCTCATCACCAGGATTTCTTCAGGCAAGACTCATACACTGGGAACTGTGCAGCTCAGCCTGTTACGACATGGTCTACTTCGTTGGGAGGGAATGATTTTCCCAAAATACCCGCCTCTCACCTGTGGGGGTGCAAAGAGCATATTTGATTGACCAGGTGTAATGCAACCGACGGGCTGGCCTGACTGTTATTCGGACAAAAGCTTTTGACCTTGCGGGGATTGTCCCTCTGGAGTGTTCCAGCTCAAGAGCTGTAGAAGAAAAGAGGTGGTATGAGCTCTTGGCATCGCAGATCTTTCTTACCACACACGTGCTCAGCACACAGCTCCCTAAGCCTACCTGCACTCAAGCCACTGCCCACTCCTGTGTCTAATCATTAGGACCACCTTCAGGTGTTGAAGTTGGTATTCCCAGGCTACAACTGGGACTACAGACTGGGATTCCCAGACTACAACAAGCCTGCCTTTGGCCAGCAAAGAACAGGGAACTTCCCCAGAGGAGGTCGTCTAGAAAGGCAGCTAACGGTTTATAGAACATTGGGTTTACAGAACAATGAATGTTCCATAAAATGATGTATTTATCCAATAGTAGGCTCAGCAGTTACTGGTGTATGACATTGTAGGACACTGGCTTTGTACTGTTCAGCAACACACATGCTGGCTGTAAAACTTATCTAACACTACTTCATCTCATCTGTGTCAAGTAATTTGTTGAAGCCTTAGCTTGGTTAAAAAAAAACAAAACAACTTGTAGCAAAAATTCATAGAATTTTCAGGATAATTTAATTTCTTCTGGGAAGCTCCTCTATTTAAATCCCTTCTCTGCTGGGAAATCGTATCTTATTTCAAGGTCCAAATTGGTCTAACTTCAATTGTCAGGCTCTGGGTTATGCTTTTTCCAGTAAGATAGAAGAGTCACCTGTAGCAAATCCCTAAGCAAAGGAGCAGATACCTTAAGGCACTTGAGAAGCAATGCAAGCTAGCCAGCAAGCAGCCCAACCTCAAAGTTCATGCTAGATTGATTTTGCAGAAAAGAGGAGAAAGCCAAGGCCCCATCTCATGCTAATTCCCCTACAGTACCCAGCGGATCGCTGCGGACCTCCTCGGGGTCACAAGGCCCGGTGATCAGTTGTTCCACACTGAGGACGTACTTCAGAGAACAGATCCCATCATTTAGCAGTACAACACTGCAGCTTTGCAGGTCACCAACCAGAACATTTCCAAGGTCCAGGTGCTCCTTTTGTGCCTGGAATACAAACCCGCCGTGCAAAGGTCGCCGTTACAGATCGAGCGTGGTGGCTGAGTGTAGCCACCACTTATCTCACCCCATGCCGATCCCTTGGCATGCACAGTGCAGTGCAAAGGGCTCCCTGCCTTGTGTAGGTCCTGGCATGCCCTGGGACATGTTGGAACAGGGCTGCAAGGGGCTCAGTCCCTTCTCCAAATACTTTCTCCTATTGCTATTTAGGCTGCTCGCTGGGTAGGACGCAGCATATTCAAGGCTGTGAGGACACTAGCTGGCCAGCTGCGCTTGGGACAAGGGCTGAGATACGTCTGCTGGTCCCTCTGTGACTACATTAAGAGTCCCCCTCTCTTTTGGCTAGTCATCCACTCGTATGCAATTTATAGTGACTAAATACCTCTAAGATATTACCACCTATCTGTCCAACATGATTGATATGGGGCAATGACTTACAAAGTATTATTTTATTTAGCTCTGGTTCCTTAAGAAACCTGCCTGAAAATGAAGGTGGCTGCACAGATCTGCACATAATAGGAGAAAAGCCAGGTGGATGTGTGCTGGCTACACCACTTTGACAGGTAGGTCCACTACACTTAAAAATCAGACTGATGGCAGAACTAGTGGAGAAGGAGAGTGGGCAGAATGAGAGGAGAGAGCTGGGAGTCCCAAGAAGCCAAATGGCTTGCTCAGTTCAGTCTGGAACAGAGGATTTGAGAGTGATCCCAGAGGATTTGGACGGGTCACATTTGAACTGGCAGGATATTTACATCATGCTGTTGCCATTAGGCTGTCAGAGTCAGTTCTGTTATCTCCACTGAAAGCAGCGTCTGGGAATTTTGCTGCAAATCCTTATTGGCTGCCTCCAGTACAGGTTGTGCAAAAAGGAGAAGCCCAAACCCCCCACCTCACCCTAGTACCCCTCCTACTACCCAGTGGGCCCCAGTTCCTTACCCTGATGGTGCCCAGCACCCCTTCTCCAACAATTCGCAAGGCATAATGGACACTTTTGGGAGATACGGCGTCTAGGCTTTTCCTCCTCACAAACACCATAGCTCGCAGCAGATACTTGGTCTCCTTGTCAGGAGTAAAGGTCCATGCCTGAGCCTAAAATCACAAGAGGGAAGGAGAGTGCTCACAGGAGCTTCAGACCAGAGCCAAACCTATAGACCAGTACAGTTGCATTCAATGCACAGCCTCTTCCTCCATTACAGCTAACCTAGTCCTCTACAGACAGGTCTCACTCCAATCCTCCACCATCTCTGCCTGTGTCAAAGGTTCATGTTGGGAATGCACATTCAGATTTTCAAAGCCAGACTGTGGAGTTCTGCTAGTCTTTACTACTCTCAAAAAGCACTCAGGGAATACAGTAGAAGTTTAGAACCTGAATTTACAGGTGGGAAAACAGAACATCATAAACCTTCTCATGCTCTCATTTGTCCTCTGTCTATTAACACCTCCCGCTGCATGACAAAGTTGCTGCTGTGTTAATGCCCAGTCCCACCCAGAGTATCATTATCCAGTGCCTGTTTAAAACCCATTTGGTCCTGTAGTCAAGGAAGATGTCATCACGTTTGGGCAAATCCACATTGTGGGAACCAGCATGACTGCAGATGCTGGCTAGCAACCCAAGCTAAGACACTGACTGATATTCTCCAACTTGGGCATTAATGACCAAATGATTGACAGCCCTCACATTTCTGCTCTAAACACTCTGCAGCTGTATTGTAGAGAGCGAAATACAACTTTGGTAGAACTTGAACTTACCATGGCTTCATAGGGCTGGAGGATCCCTGCAGTGGGGCTGACAGACAGGATCTTGCTGTTAGACTGATGGATCTTCCATATGAAAACCATGGGTAGCCTTGAGCAGTTTTTTATGGTATACATTCGTGTAGAGGAGGTCCCTATATAGACAGGCTTGAAGTACAGATTTCCTTCACCTTCTAAGAGCAAAAGAAGGGACTCCCCACAGCTCTGGAGAGCAATCTCCTGTGGAATTAAGGGAAAAGTAACAGATGTTAGCTAGAAGTCTCAGCTACCTCTGGAGGGACCTTGCAAAGATGTTGCTCCTTCCAAGAGAGAAGCAAGAGTAAACTGGGTCTGAAGGCAGAGGGGTCTGAAGGCAGACTTTAGGTTGCGCTGTCAAGGAGGGCCCTGAGCATAGAATAGTGCATTCCAGGAGAGGGAAACCCAAGAGAACAAGGGGTACAAGATGTCTGGCACCACAAGCACCTTCTATCTGCAGCATTGAGCCCACCTTAAATGTTGAAAATATTCTTTCGCTCCTATTTCCAAAGGAAAAAATCCAAACTAACTGTTAGGAGATGTAACAGGGATCACAACGCAAGTCACTGTGAAAAGGGAAGACTACAAGGGAACAAAATTTTGCTCACCATCTTCTTCTACTCTCTGCCTACCTTGGTGTATCCGGGATAAGAGTTCAGCTGCAAAGGCAGGACATGCTGCTGCAAGACTGTGTTAACTGGGTGAGTGGAGAGAAAGAAAATCTGGTGGCCTCCTGGAATTATGTGTCCTGAGCAGGGCTTGACCAAAACAGAGGGACAGGCATCCTGGTTCACACTGAAGGTTATCAAAGAGGTGCCCGTGTTCAAGAGCAGCATACTGCAGTAGGTATCAGTGTTAGGAGCCACAGGAGGAAAAGTCTGGTGGAGACAAGCAAGAAGGGTAGTTTGTACTGGGTTTAGAAAAACAGCATAAAGAAAAAGCTTTCACTATGTAGAATTCCAGGTTCCAACAAGCACTATCCTGAGTCTATGGAGAACTTCGTAACTGTTTCTCTTCAAGGAAAGAAAGGAAATCACTCAAGAGTATACAAATTGTGGTCTTTTCCCTTCCCACAGAAGCCTTCACCTTTCATAGGCTCGTGGGACCAATGAAGCTACTTGCTATTATGCAATGCTTTCTGCTCATCCACTAAGCGAGCTGCTTGCTGGGGCCTGCAGTCTCTGCATGGATAGTGACCTCCTGGATTAAGAATTCCAGTAGGCTGGAATTTGCTCCAGCTCATGCATATCAGACACAGGCTGCATGTCCTGGACTAGCTGAAGAGAATTTCTAAGAGGTTCTCAAGATTATTCTTACTTCCTAGGGTCAGATCTCGCTTTACCTCATAGCAACATTACTTGTGCTACAGAAACAACAGAAAGGGTCAGGGCAACTTCCACTCTACCTTGTAACCTCTTCCGTAAGTGTGGATTCTGTGTGCTGCCCTCCATTTGCCTAAGGGCATGCAGAGTGTTTGAGGCTCCTGGGAGGGGACTAAGCACCTTCCTCAGTGCCTATGTCCACTTAAGCAGAAAGGAAGGAGATCCCAACAGCTAGCATCCCACCAGCTCTGGGAGTTAATGGGGTGCTCAGTGCAACCTGACACACTGGAGGCTGCGAAGCTAATGCAGGGGATAGAGCATCCGATTTCTGTACCAAAGTAGGAATCTCCAGACGATCAGGAACCACATAAGCCACGTCTCAAAAAGGTGCAATGGGAGATGAGGTAAAGACTTCAGAGGTAAACACTGAGCATCTCTGCAAAGATCCAAACAATCAGTTACACACCTTGGGGACATCCAGGGTGTACTGTGGGATGAAGTGCTTCCGTTCTGCTTCATATGTGTGTGCTCTCAGCCTGACAGTCAGGCACCAGGAGGGACAGATGGTGGCATCCTCCTCAACGTTGCTGTAGTGTCTCAGCACCTGCAGGCACGCAAGGGACAGAACAGAGCGCATACAGGAAGGGAGCGTGGCAAGGTGCCTTCAGGCACGTGTACCATCACAGGCAGCAGTTTGTTTCAATGACATCCTCAGGGCTGAGGAACTGACCTTTTCAGGGAAGAAGGACTGACCAGTGCCAGATGAGGAGCATGAGTGCTGCTTTCCCAAATAGCTACTTTTTAGACCCAAAAGACCACTGAGTGACTTTCAAGCAGAAGGACCCATCCTTAGGCAAGGATGGTGCTAGGCAAGCAAGGTCTACAAACACTCTAGTGCAGTTTGAAAAACTTGCAGATGCTAAAGTTAGCATTTAATGGTGAGTCACTGAAAATAATTGTCTGTCTTTTACCTAAGCCTAACAAACTCCTGACTCTAAGGTTAGTCCCAGATATCCTGTACGCTGACTTAGAAGGGAAAAAATGCAAGAAGAGTAATCAATAGCGTAATGAACATCTCTCTCACCTACCAGGATGTTTCTGGGTGCTAAAACTTCTGCAATTGCAGCCTTGTGTGACATGAATCCCACGTCACATGGGAGGAGAGGCTGCAGTGATATACAGTGCTCTCAGCAGCTTTACTTGTGGAGGGCCAGACACAAAAATCAAGTTATTGCCCATCACCCAGGCCACACCAACCATCCTTGTGTAGGCTTCCATCTATGCTAATAGTGCAGTAATGCACAGTAATTCCTTCTTCAGTGAGGTGTACATTATTTCACATTCACTAGGGGTAAGAGTAAGTGTCACTGTCCATATGCATGAGCTGTGGCTTGCTTTGCTGATTTATCTTTTCCAGGACACAGGTAAAGGAAAAATTTTAACCCACCAGTGCATCAAAGCAGTGGCCAAAGGAGTTAATAAAGATGCATGCCAGTTTACCAAATTCAAAATAAAAGGTTCCATTTGAATTTTAACTCCCCCAGAAGCCTTTAGCCTGCAAACAGTTGCTTGCTAGGCCCTCTCTGGAAACTGGTCTTAGTAATTCCTACTAACCTTGTAGAAGGCAAAACCTTCCAGCTCTGCTGCATAGAGACTGTTGAGCTGAGTGGGCTGGAAAAGGACACGGAAGGCTGAAGACTTCAAAGGTGGGATGTCACAGATTTCGGGGCTCACTTGGAAGGCACTGCCATGGCTTGGAGTCCAGGCAACAGTGATATTTCCTTTGGTGTGGTTTGTCACAGAGAGAGGAAGCGGTTCTACCTTGTGAAGCGGCACGCAGCAACCAAAATCGTACTCTCTGGGGCTGACACTAACATGAAGGGGAAACAAGGCCAGGTCACTGTTTACACCATTGTAGAAATATTCAGTCATGGAGTTGGCTTCGAAGTATTCCTTGGGAGGCTTGTCCTGAGGGATCTACAGGATGGAAACATCTCAGCGTGAGCACGGGAAGTGTGCCTGTGGGAGACACCAGGCACTAGAGCCCTGATTGCCTTCATGAGCAAGAGGGCATGCAAGATGCACTTCAGTAACAGTTCCCAGGACAGCTCAAAGTCTAGGCTTCAAGGAGGCTCCTGTTTGTAAGCCAGTTCTCAATCTGAAACTACATGAAGCAAAAGAAGACCCCTCGACTGCATTAAAGCCAGAAAGTGGCTTAGTGGCTGAGCTTGGGTAAGACCCAACCAACGAAGATAGTGTGGGCGTGTGCTGGGAACATTAACTGCAGAGATATTAAAGAAATCAGTGTGGCACCTGCAAGTCCTTCTAGATCCATCTGGACTGTGCAACAGAAGCCCAACATCAACAGCATGGGATTATTTTAGATTCCAGGGAAGGCAGCCCATACCTCGTCGGGCAGCATGAGGGCTCCTTTTTCATCCATCTGCAGCTTCCCATCTTTCAGCATCACACTCAGGATATCAGGGGGGTAGAAGGTCAGTCCCCTCACCATGTTGGTTCGGTACCAGGAGAGGTGTCTTGCCTGAAGGATGGCTGGCTTAGCTGCATCTGAATGGCAGGTACCAAAAAAATCCACATACATGGGTTCCTGGGAAAACACCGGAAAGGATGATAAGAAATAAACTGCCCTTCTGTGATTGCTTTGAGAGTTACACCATCCTAATACCTCACTTCAAAACCATGCCTGGGAAAGGCTTATCATCTCCAATGTTAGACTGCCATTTACTCTATGTCTTGATCTGTCCCAAGATCTTTCTTGAAACTGGAATGAAAATTGAAGGCACTCAGTGCACAGCCATGCAGCTAAATTTAAACTCAGAGACCTAAATGGACACAAGCCACTGAGGATGCACCTCACCCTACCCATAGGCATTACTGACTGTCTGTCTGCATTAGCCCTCTGCTGCTGATAGGAACCTGCGCCGTGGGGATTCTGCTCAACATGAGCCCAGGTCCGGCACTTGAGTCACAACAACCCCATGCAACGCTACAGGCTTGGGGAAGAGTGGCTGGAAAGCTGTCTGGTGGAAAAGTACCTGGGGCTGTTGGTCGACAGCCAGCTGAACATGAGCCAGCAGTGTGCCCAGGTAGCCAAGAAGGCCAACAGCATCCTGGCCTGTATCAGAAACAGTGTGGCCGGCAGGACTAGGAGAGTGATTGTCCCCCTGTACTCGGCACTGGTGAGGCCGCACCTTGAGTACTGTGTTCAGTTTTGGGCCTCGCACTACAAGAAAGACATTGAGGTGCTGGAGCGAGTCCAGAGAAGGGCAACGAAGCTGGTGAAGGGTCTGGAGAACAAGTCTGATGGGGAGCAGTTGAGGGAGCTGGGGGGTTTTAGCCTGGAGAAAAGGAGGTTCAGAGGAGACCTCATAGCTCTCTAAAACTACCTGAAAAGAGGATGTAGCGAGGTGGGGGTCGGTCTCTTTTTCCAAGTAACAAGCAATAGGACAAGAGGAAGTGGTCTCAAGTTGAATAAGGGAATGTTTAGATTGGACATTAGGAAAAATTTCTTCACTGAAAGGGTTGTCAAGCATTGGAACAGGCTGCCCAGGGAAGTGGTAGAGTCACCATCCCTGGAGGCATTTAAAAGACAATGGTGGTGGACTTGGCAGTGTCAGGTTAATGGTTGGACTTGATGTCTTAAAGGCCCTGTCCAACCTAAATGATTCTATGATAGGTATCAACGGAAATGCAGTGGGAAGAGATTTCCAGTCTGATGGGGAGCAGTTGAGGGAGCTGGGGGGTTTTAGCCTGGAGAAAAGGAGGTTCAGAGGAGACCTCATAGCTCTCTAAAACTACCTGAAAAGAGGATGTAGCGAGGTGGGGGTCAGTCTCTTTTTCCAAGTAACAAGCAATAGGACAAGAGGAAGTGGTCTCAAGTTGAATAAGGGAATGTTTAGATTGGACATTAGGAAAAATTTCTTCACTGAAAGGGTTGTCAAGCATTGGAACAGGCTGGCCCGGGGAGTGGTGGAGTCACCATTCCTGGAAGTATTTAAAAGTGGTAGAGTCACCATCCCTGGAGGCATTTAAAAGACAATGGTGGTGGACTTGGCAGTGTCAGGTTAATGGTTGGACTTGATGTCTTAAAGGCCCTGTCCAACCTAAATGATTCTATGATAGGTATCAACGGAAATGCAGTGGGAAGAGATTTCCAGGGGCTACTAAATGAGAGAGGCCAGCCCTGGTGGGTTACATTGGAAGATCCCTCCGAGCTATCACAGTGATGAAACCACCCTTTGCCTCTCATACCTGATGGTGGACAAGGCACACCACTCTGCGGTGATAGCTGATGGGGTGAGTAGGTCGAAAGGTCACCTTCAGCGCAAGTGTTGTTGCACCCTTCAAGACTCCGCAGGGGCGATCCAAAGAGAAGACGCTCCCTCTGCCATCAATATCAAACTGGTAATAGGCTGGAACATCTGAGACGTTGCTGATTTTCAACGTCTGCACCAAACTTTCCCCAAGATTGATCCAGTCAAAGTCCACAGAGTATTGATGCAGGGACACCGAAGGACCTAGCACAACAACAGACAAGACAGATCCTGGACCTGTCAACATGTCACAAGCCACTGCTGCACTTAACCGATCTTCCCAAATCTGACTCACCTCATCAGCAAACCCACTAGTCCTAGCAAACAGCTGGACATTCACTTCCAACAGTCTTATATCTGTCTCAAGCAAGTATAAACCCCAAATGGTGCACTAGGGACAGCCTGGATCCTAGCAGAAGGTAAGTCTATGACTGAGGGCTGTGACAGTGACAGTGCCTAGTCCTTCCCCGAGCACTAGCCCTTCCCCTGCAGTGCTAAGCAGAAGGCAGGGAGAAACAGGGAAGGCTTTCACTCTGGTACCTTTACATGAGCCAACCACCTTCAGGACAGTCTGCAGAAGGCATCCAGCAGATAGGATAGTGAAATAGTCGGTACTGTGCTCTCCTACAGTCTGAGGTTGAAATCGTATGGCCAAGACCAGCTTCCCTTTGGCAGGGACGACACCATGGGACACATCACAGGAGAAAACATGATCTTGAAGCAGAGGATCTTTTGCTCTTTCTATCCTACATGGTGCATCAACCTGCAAGCAGAAAAGAAATAGGTTAACAAAGGAGCCAACAGGAGCCAGGATGGCTCTGAATGCAGGACACTAATCAGCGAAGAGCTGAACACCACCAAGAGCACCAAGGCTACTGCGGCCCAGCAGAGAAATGCTGTGCAAATCTCTGTAACCCTGTCCTGCTGGAGTGCGCTGCCGGTAGCAAACTCCCATAATATGCTCACAAGTCAGGGCTGCAGCAAAACATCCTGGTGATCTCTGGGGTTGTAGTGCTCCTCCTCATAGAGGGGAGGATGGCTTAACGTGTCCCCAAGGGCCAAAGTAGCCTAAGTGACTGCTGTGACTAGGGGGACAGGCATATTTCTCTCCATTCACAGTTCCACCTTGTCTGGGGATGATCTTTTCATAAAAAGCAAGACTGGCACCCTGATGCCTTCCTCAAGCCCCTTAAAAAAGGTCCTGATCGTTCCCTGGGGATGCTGAGCACCATTGCGGTGTGAACAGTAACAAGAAGTAGTCTCCCTCTCCACATACCACAGACATGTTGAAGACTTCGACGCACTTCTCCATAGTTGTCCCCACTGGCACTGACCCAAAGCACAGCACATCCCGAAACTTTCCAGGCTGTACTCTTTCATACTCTTCCCCTGTCACATTCACCCGCAGGTAGGGGTATTTGGCTGTTAAAGGGAATAATATAATGGGTTAAGAAAGAGAGGTGAAATCTCCATCCTTGGATATTCAACGCTCAATTGGACAAGCCTCTGAACAACCTCAAGTAACTCTGAAGTTGGATATACCTTCAAAGTTGGCTCTGCTTTGAACCAAATAAACTCCCTTCCAGCCCTAATTTGCTAAACATAGAGTCATATCTTTTGTTTGTCAGTGGCCGTACAAGGCACTTCAGGTAAAGCCTTGCTAATGAAACTATTGCTTATTCTAGCTTGCATTCAGAAAGGTTTAGAAATTTCCCTCTGGCTTTCTATCTAGCAGGGACAGACAGGAGAGACTAAGTGCAGACAAGACCAGGAGTTTCTGGAGGTTTTTGCATTGTGCCAGTGAACTTTCATTTCTTCCCCTCTGTCAACTTAAGCAGGCTCCAGAAATCCTGTTTTGGCCAAAGTGTGCCACAGGGCATATCGGACCCGTGTCTCTTCAGATCATGCTTCCAAATTGACAAAAGTACGTTAGAGAATTTCACAGGCCACTTTCAAATCATGGGCGTCACTTGCTTATCAGTGGATTGAGTCAAATGTGGCACAGCCTCAGAGCACAACACCTCCATGTATCCCTGTGGAATGCTATGCCACAGTTAGGGATGATATGTACTTCTTTGAGTTCTAAATGCAAGAAAGACTCACCCAGGGCTTTTAGCTGGATAGTTCTCTTTTGTTTCTCTTCACCTCCAAACCAGCATGTTGCTGCCACATCATACACCACAGCCACCTTGGGTTGGAAGACCACCTTGACCATGCATTCAGCACCTGGGTTCAGCATGCCGCAGTCAGGAGTCATGTAGAAAGGGCTTGGTGCCTCCCAGGCAAACGCAGTAGCGAGATCACTGGGAAACGGAGGGACATTTTAAGTAGACGAACGGATCCTTTGCTGCCTGTGCAATCATGCATAGGATGAACCCTTCCCAATGGGTTATTCGGTTAGGATGTGAAGCAACCAATGCTGAACGGCAGAAGCCCTAATATGTCTGGCCAAATATGTGACGCTGGGAAGAAATTTTTCTCTAGTCCCTGCAAATGCTCTGTTCACACTTCACTGAATCTTATCTATTACATCTAAGAACTTTATTAACAGCCATTAAATTTCTCAGCTTCATCATGTGGTAGCAATCAAGTCAGCTCCAGAATGAAGTATTTGCTTTTCCTGTACCTAAATTCGCTGCTGCTTAATTCCAAATGAACATTTGTTCCTCTGCTATATGACCAGGTGAGAAGAGAGGACTGAGATC
>NW_009596547.1:33723-38205 GCF_000690535.1 Cariama cristata
TACCTCATTCAACTCTCCAGAACTCACTTTGCTTATTTGAGTTGTGCAAGGAACATGACATACCGTCAGCTTTTTATATTTTATTGATTCCAAGCTGTGTGTTACTTACCATCCATATCCTCCACCACCCTGGATCTCTCAGTCAGCACAAATGATTTCTCTAAGGGGAAAATGAATCACTTGAAATGGTTTCTGGCTGATACTTCACTTTGCTGAAGGTACATGTGCCCTCTGTCCTTTCCACCCTCCTACCGCATCAGCTGGCTGCTTTGGGGAGCACAGGCCATTTTCCAACTAGTAAAGGTTATTTTGCTCTTACTATAAATGGTTGGAGGCACATTGTCCTTGCCTGCGATCTTCTTCACTGTACTCCTTTCTACAATATTGCCTGAATTAGTGTCCTTCCCTCATTAAAATAAGACAGTCCTTGGTAACTGTGAGCATCTTTGCTCCTAAATGATGACTCCAAGCCACAGAATACTGCCACTGCTTTGGGCAGCTCCATGAACCTAAGAGCAGGCACTGGAGAGACTCTCCGACTTCTGCATTGCCTGCTTCCAAATCAAAAAGGTCAAGTTGAGCACCAGCAATTCCACTGCCCTCCCTACGGTATTCCTGTGGTAAGGGAAGAGAGGTCAAGTTATAGAAAGATTAAGGTGTTTCCAGCTGGTAGCTCATCTCTCCCTGCTCAAGCTGAGAGAGATGCCTTTGATTAACTAGAAGCCCAGGCTTCTGCTGTGAATGCAGGGTGTTCTCAGTGGGACACCATGCTGGTCCCCAAGTAGTTCCTGTGCGTGAATGGTTCTCACTGTATGCTAGAAACAGAGAGATGTGAGGTGCCAAGATGTGTCCACAGTGAGATCTGACCTGTACTACCATTTCTGCTGCCTTTTCTGCCATGACCTCAGAGGAGGCAGAGGTCTGCTGCCTGTTAAGGCAGCCAGCAAATCTAATAACAACTGGAATGAGCTGCATTCATTGGAGAGTCCAAGAAGGTGGCAAAACACCTGACAAAACAGAAAAAGGGTCCACTTTCTCACTCACCCAACATTGCGCACAACGAATGTTGTCTCCGTGACATTGTGGACAGCACAGACAGGCAACTGGACAGCAGCTGGGAAGGACAGACAGGGGCGCGGAAGCGTAGCACACAAGGTGACAGAGAACTCGCCCTCAGCCTTCTTAAAGCAGATGCTGTCTTCATACTCCTTCTGCACAGAAAAGCAAGGGGAGACAGCGCTTAGACGGGCTCCATCTTGCAGGTCCTGCAGCTCCGCTCATGAGCATCACTTCACTTTTGCGAGAGTGTTGGGAAAGAGCATCAGCAACGGAGGCACCAGGGCAAGCCTCTGTGCAGGACAGAGAGCATATGAGACACCCAGAAAACACAGGCAGTGAGTAAGGTGCTCAGGCATGCTGCTCACTCTGTCAGCAAACACACAAACAGCCTCAGAGAGAGCAGTTGAAGACCACATTTGTTTCACCTGATTTGTTTCAACGCAGATGGATTTCTTCCAGTGTTTTCAAGATCTCAATTCAGCTAAACTGAAGCTTGTACAACCTTTCTTTGAGCTCCACGAGCACAGAAATATTAGTCTTTGATTAAGTGCTTTGTCAGCTGGAGGCCTAAGCAGATAACACACGACTTAAAGGTGCAGCATTGACAGCATTGTGTACAAATAGCTCCAGGACATCTGCTAACCAGCTAAGATAGAAGGAATTGCAAGATATATGTCTTCCATGCCCCCCAATCATCACCTCTCCTGAGTACCACTTATAAAGGTAAGGAGACACCTTGGGCACTGCAGCACACACAGTCCTTGCTCTGTCTAAGAAAGGGAGCCTCCTACTCTAGCAATTGATGTGGTGCAGGCAAACTATTCACTGAAAATGGAACAAGGCCAGCAGCTTATTTCATAAAGGGAACACTGAACAGTCATCAGAAAATCATGATACTAAGAGAGCAGGATACTGGGAATCCGCCCAATGATCACGCTCTATGGCTAGGTCTGCGATTCACATCAAAGGCATACAGCTGTGGACAAGAACCAGAGATCAACACCCAGGGCCAAGATGGACACCAGGAACAAGAGAAGGGGCTGGATAAAAAGAATCATTGTGGTTAAAAATAAAGCTTAAAGAAACCCACCCCATCCAAAAGAAGGGGTCTTAATGTATCTCTTAGAGAAAATCAGTAGCCTTTCAATGTACAGGCTTTGGGGTCTCCTATAAGAAAGCAGAGACTGAGTCCCTCAACCCAAAGTTCTGAACTAAAACCACCCAGCTGAGGTTCCCTGGGATCAAACCAAGTGTGGACAGTTCAAGCACTTAATCTTACTTATTTCATTGCCAGAAGCAGCACATGAAAAACTGGGAATACTTTTTGTGAGGCTCCCTCTTGTAACTACTGGGGTCAGGGCTCCCTCAGGTGATGAAGATGTGGGGAGAGCAGGAAGGTGACACTGCCCAGTGTTTCTATGCTAGAACCTTCGCTAAGGACTGACCAATTCATTCAAGTACAAGCAAATCAGAAAGGATGAGAGGCAGGGGCCCACTGCCCCCCTGGAAGTCAGCCTGAGCACTGAGAGCAGTTCTGCTGTTGCCACTTTACCTTTTCAGTGGGCCGGAAAACAACGGGCAGAGTTAAGGACATACCAGGGCTCAGAGTGATCGGCTGTGGAAAAACAGTGAAGAAGAATCGTGTGGAAGGACACCTAGATAATGAAACCAAAAGAAGAGATTTTGTCTGAGAGCACAGAGCTGTTGTTAAGTTAGCAGAAAAGAGAATAAAGAATCAAAGCCCCCCTACCCCACAATCAGAAGCACTTTAGGCACCTGACCCCAAGGGTACCTTCGTAGAAAATCAGCAGAAACAGGGGCAGAACCCAGGTGTCTTGAAAACCCATCCCCAGCTCTAAGTACCTACCCCTTCCTTGAACAGTATTTTACATTCCCAGGCCGTGCAGCATAAGCAAAACACATTGGGCAGAAACATTTGAATTTCAGAAGAGGGAGGGCCACAGGGAGTGCTGGAGTGGCTCAACATCCAGTGGGACTCCCGGGAGCAACAGTTTTAGGACACACTAGTGACTGGCTGGCATACATCCACAATTAAAATCTCACTAGACTGGAAATGCCTCACAGACAGAAGTATCAGCAAAACAGAATTTAAAAAAAAAAAAAGGCATTTCATTTAAAATACTCCTGCCAGGAACAAGGGCTGTGCTTCTGAATTAGCAGGTTTCTGTCCTGCTACGTAAGTGTGCATGTGCTGTCTCTGGCATAACGTCCCAGGGGGGAGGGAGCAGATGAAGCTGAGAGAAGGTGCTAACGTAACTGATATAGCAGGAGGGATGAAGATGTAGTGAGAGCGTGAGGAGCACGAAGGAGAAAGAAACTTCCCACACACCTGTAGCTCAGCTTCTGGGTTTTCTCATGAACGTTTTTCAAGACCAGATGCTTGACCATCTCTTTTCCAAGTTCCCAGCCATGCCACCTGAGTGTTTCGGCCACCTCAATGCCCCAGAATATGCCTTTCTTCTTTGCCTTTCTTCCAGACAGCTTAGGGAGTTGCAACGGGGACATTAGCAGTTTGGGAGGGAGGGAGGGAGGAGAAATCACTCAAACAGCTCTTTCTCCACGCCAAAAGTTTCTGACTGGCAAAGGACGGGAGGAGCCACCCTGCGGCAAATCCCCAGGAGTCACCCAGAGCCCTGCTCCAGCCGTCCCCAGGGGACACCTCCTGGCCAAAGCCCAAACAACTGGTACCAGAGGATGTCACGAACGAGGGACGCAAAGACTAAAGGATTTTTTGGTTTTCTTCTCCCCCTGCCCCGCCAGTAAATCCACCCACGACAATGGCACCCTTTGCTCCTCCACTCACCTCCCTGACACAGCCACAGCGCAGCTTCCGAAAAGAGTCTGAGTTTTGGGGCTCGCCATGCACCTGGGCAAGCATCTGAAAAACGGGAGGAACAAGTCCTCATGCACACTGCTCCTGCACCCGGAGAGTCTTTGCTGCCAAGACCTGGTCTCTCCCAGGGACCCAACGACCCCTCCTCGGGCTCAGGTGGCACACCTCCCTGCAGGGGCTCCAGTGTCCCCAGCAGTGTCCCCATTTTGCCAGTTGAGTCCAGCCCTCTCCACAGACCGCATTGTCCCCAGGCTGCCACAGCCCTGCACTCAGCAGCCTCCCTGGCACAGACCATGACCCCCACCTCACTCACAGCTCAGCCCCCCCATGGCAGAGCTCTCCTGGGGCCGTTATAGCACAGCCCTGCCCAGCCCACTGTAGACCCACTGATCCCAGGATAGCAAAGCCCTGCTCTACAGCCTTGCCTGGCCTCCTTAAAACCCTGTGTAGATGCCAGCGGCACGGCCTGGTTCCCTACAGCAGGAGCCTGCCCGGCTCCCTGCGGCACGGCCCACTCCTACAACCCCGTCCCACCGCCTCCGCCCCGGGCCCGCACAACCAGCCCGGCT
>NW_009596548.1:0-1119 GCF_000690535.1 Cariama cristata
GCCGGTAAGGTGTCTACACCCCATCCCCTCTTTGGGCATCGCTTCGGTGGGACGGGGGTCTGGGGGCTCCAGGTAGGGCAGGGGACAAGGGGTGGGTGACCCCAGGATGCAGAGCACCCTCCCCTTCCAAATTTTGCAGCTTATATTGGGGTCTGCCCCCCGCAAAGATGTCTCTTTGGGGTGGGGGAGGGTAAGGTTTGAAATCAGAAGTCGCAGTGAAATGGCTCATATGTTTCTCAACTTCCCTTCGCCCCATCGTGCCCGCAAAGCTGGCGCCCGGGTTCCGCTTTTCAACCTTTTTCGGCCTTTATTTTTCTTCTCTCCGGCTTTCGCACACTTCGGCTGGTCGTGCCTCCGCACCCGGCCGCCCAGCCGAGGCCCTTTGCAAAGCTCTTCCCACGTTAAGGAAGCCAGGGCTGGGTGGGGGGCACCATCCCTGCCCCCTGGCTCGCCCCACTTTGGGACTGTCACCCCCGGGGTGAGCTGGGGACGTGGGGGGACACTGGGCAAGGATGGTTCAGCGCCGCTGCCCAAGCTTGGTTCCTGCCTGTGGTTACAGCAGGGCTTGCAATGACTTTTTTTTTTGGGGGGTGTGTGTGAATTTGAAGCAATCCCCGTCCTCCATGGGACACCCCAAGGCTTTGAAACAGGGACCCTGATACTGGGTTGGCACCGGGAGGGGGTCGCTGGCCCCTACCTGTGTCCCTGTCACTGAACCTGGGCAAAGCTCGGTGCCCGCTGCCCCTAAATAGGGAAACTGAGGCTCAGGTCGGGTGCTGGCCCCGTACCCAGCATCGGGGTGCACGGGTGGCTCTGCCCAGCCCATCTCCCCTCCTGGAGGGCCCCCACCGAGCCCCCGGCCGGTTGGCCCCGCTGGCAGCTGGCATTTAATTCCTGCCTGCCCCAGCCCGGGCGCGCGTCCAGCCCTCACTGTGAGCCTCTGTTCTCCCCGGGTCCTGGGAGGGATCCCAGACCCCGCTAACTTCGGTTTAGTTTTTTCAAGGCTTGATTTATTGATTTATTCCCCCATTTTTCCCTGGTCCTTGATGCTCGGTGCCAGCTGGGGACATCGCTGTGGCTGGGGGGGGGGGGGGGGCTTTGGTCCCCACACCCTCCCAC
>NW_009596548.1:1165-1755 GCF_000690535.1 Cariama cristata
GGGGCCGCCGGGCCCTCCCGGCCCCCCCCCAGTCTCTTTGTCTCCAAACCGCATGAGATGCCGCATCCTGTGCTGCTGGGGGCTGTAGTTTAAGGAGGCCCCCATGCTGCTGCCCCCTCCTCTAAAAACACCCCACAAACTCATAGTCGTCATTTCTGTGCATTGCTGTGGAGCTGCTTTTGGGCTAACGGCCTCTTTGGCATCATCATCATCACCACCCACGCTGGGAGATGCTCAGGGTGCTCTTGCAGACCCTGAATGGAGTCTGGGTGGGCTCGTGTGACACTTGGGGACATGAAGTGCTTCGGGACAAGAGGTTTTGGGCTAATGGCCTCTTTGGCATCACCACCATCATCATCATCATCACCCACACCAGGAAATGCTCAGGGTGTTCTTGCTCATGACTGTGGCCTGGATGGGGTCTTGAGGGGGGGCTCATGTGACACTTGGGGACACAAAGCGCTCCTGCGTCCCTCTTGGCGGCTTACAACTGGCCTTCCTCTCCATCCCCATCCCATTCCTTGATGCTGTGATCCCATTCCCAGTGCTGGACATCCCATTTCCAGCCCCGGCAGCTGGGGCTCCCCCCC
>NW_009596548.1:1884-2231 GCF_000690535.1 Cariama cristata
ACCTGCTCCGCGTGATTTGTGCCCTATAAATGATCTGGGCTCACCTGGTCCAGCTGGAGGGAGCCCATCACCCTGCGTCCGGCCACAAGAAAGCGGGATGGCAAGGTCTCAGATTTCCCTTAGCCTCTGATTCGAGGGTCCTGGAGTAGGTAAATGCGTTTTCCCCCCTGAAAAATGCGTTATTTTGGAGCGGTTTTAGCCCGTGCCAATCCCATCCTAAGTATTTGCCCTGCTCCTGGCCATACGGGGTCTCTATAGGGGCCATGGGGTCTCTATAGGGGCTCAGGGCTGTGAAGGAGCCCCGGAGAGGTCTCCGCCGTGGGGTCCTGGCTCCCCGGTCCTCCATG
>NW_009596549.1:0-6499 GCF_000690535.1 Cariama cristata
TGTTTCAGCTAAACCAGGACAAGTGTACTAGATATAAAGATTCTTTTTCATGCACATAAAGGGTGGGAACTGAAGAAAAAGGAAATTTTTCTTTTGTGCTTGTTCTGTTTTGCTGGTATGTGAGTGTTGTGTGTACTGTCTTTTACATCTGTTTCTTGAATAGTTCAATACGGGGAAGTGCCAAGTCCTGCCAAGTCCTGCCAAGCTTTGCATGAAAGGACCTGGGGGTTCTGGTGGGCACCAAACTGAACAGGAGGTGACAATATGCCCTTGTGGCAAAAATGCAAATGGTGTCCTGCATTAACAGGAGTGTTGCCAGCAGGTCAAGGGAGTCAATCCTTCCCTTCCACTCAGTACTGATGAGGCAACACCTGGAGTGCTGTGTCCAGTTCTGGGCTACAAGAGAGACGTGGACATACTGGAGAGAGTCCAGCAAAGGACCACTAAGATGATGAAGAGACTGGAGCATCGCACATATAAGGATATACTGAGAGAGCCGGGACTGTTCAACCTAGAGAAGAGAAGTGTCAGTGAACATCTCATCAATGTATATAAATATTTGAAGGGAAGGTGCAAAGAGGATGGAACCAGGCTCTTTTCAGTAATGCCCACTGACAGCACCAGGGCAATGGGCACAAACTGAAACACAGCAGGCTCCATTTGAACATCAGGAAATACTGGCACATGTTGCCCAGAGGCGTTATGGAGCCTCCCACCTTGGAGATATTCAAAAACCATTAGAACCTGCTCTAGACGGCTGCCTGAGCAGGGACATTGGACCAGACAACCTCCAGAGGTCCCTTCCAACCTCAGCCATGCTGTGATTCTGTGACAATTTTAATGTCAATTTACAAATGATACTAAACTGAAAAAAGCCCACAAATAAAACCTGGCTACTCTAAATGCTGAGAGACACGTGTGTGTCTAGTAACTGTATAAAACTACAAACTGTAACTGATATTTTAGAATATGAAAAACACATAGCACATGTCCAGTGAATACAATTCAAAATGAAAATTTTCATCTTTGCTGTTTTTTACTTCATCTATTCTGAACTATTCTTTTTCTGAAATAAGCTGATTATAAGCCCAATGTTGGATTGTTTACTATATTTTTGTTATCATACCCCTGCCATATGCAACTTTTTTTTTTTTCTTTTTTTAATTTTGTGTCTCATACTTGCTGGAATAAATATGAGATGAAGAAATGGGCAAATTATTCAAGCATTTAAAAAAAGACTGCTTTTATCTGTTTTCCAGAGGATCTCCTCAGATCAAATTTATGATTTATTTTGCACATTCAGTTATCAATATGTATAAGAAGGGAAGATGATACCTGCACTTTGCAGGAGAAATCTAATTTATTTAGTTGACAGAGCTTGTGCCCTAGAGGTAGTCATTATTGTGTTCTTTGGTAGTAATCGTAATTGGGATGAGTCTTTAAATGTGATGAGGGATCTTCACAACCTCTTGACTTTGCAGAATGTAGGTTTAATCTCATTGGCTGGAGAAGCTAAATATTTTTCTCAAGATGTTCATATCTTCTGTTAGCTATCACTTGACTTTCAGCAGCAGTTCAAGTCCCAGGTCTCAGTTTTTGACTTCTTCAGGGTGTCGTGGCCAGGTGCATCAGAGACTGCATATTAATTCATGAGCAACCGTTCAGAACTGTATAACTGACAATGCCTGGGGTAAAGCTACTGAGAGGCTGAGATAAACCTAAAACTCAATGGGCATAATGACTAAATTACATTCTCCCTAAAACTGGTCCCTTCAGGTCAGATTGCCCGATTAACAGTGAATTGTTAGGTCTGGGTAGCAGTGCTGCAATCCATGCTTTATCTTTTCTAGGCATAAATGGACAGAACACAATGAAGCACAGTGTATGTGAGATCTTGCTTGTGAAAGACTGGATTAAGGATAATAAAGTAAATGTAAAATCCCAATTCATAACAGTTTGCCATCCCATTGGTGTAATGTACTGTTAATACAGAGAAGAGCTCAGTAATGAGAGAAACTAGTTACTCCACTTCTCAGAACTGTATCCCATGGGGTTTAATTAAGGAGTGTTATTTGAAGACCTCTGAATGGATAGCACACACTTCCCATGCGTATTGTCCATTTCCTTGTGTTACAAGGAGAGATGGCAGGTAGCTGATGCAGAAGTGTTTGCTGTTATGTATTAATTTAGGCTTCAGTAAGTCCTTCTGCTTTCATATATTGGGCCAGAATACTGCTACAATCGTTCCGTACTTAGTTCAGCAGAAACAGTGGTGTCTGAAATAAACATGGTATATATGTGTCAAACCTGAATACACAGTCACTCTCATTTTTTATCCTACGGTTAGTTTTGATTAGTCTATAATTTCGGTTTTACTGCAGAAAAAGCTGCAACTCCAATTTACAGCCTACACAGATACAAGCATACTTGCACTTTCCCGATCTTAAAGTTGTGGCTGAAACTTGTGCTACTGAAAGATCGATTTGATTTCATACCATATACTGCCAATGGAAGACACAGTTCTGCAGCTGACAGAATGTCTCCTGACAGTGGTGGAAGTTCAAAGTTCTCAGCACTTCAAAGCACAAAAACCTGTATAATTTTTAATCTCTCATCCTTTGCAAATTATCTTTACATTCTAATTTGTGTAAATTCTTATTGAGTAGTCAGTTTTCATTTTGGAAATGATTGTGTAGAGTTATTATGTCCACAAATCATTTTAGATGTCAGTGGTACTACTCAGAAGATTACATAAAGAGTGTCCACGAGTTTGAAGTAGATTGCAGCAATCAAAACACAAGCCACAATGCTTGTAACCCTTAAGTTCAAGGCATCCAGGATCTGGAAATTGTTTTAATCTCTGACACTCACAGTCTGACTTCCTTCTAGCACAGAAAATACCAAATGTTAAGGAGTCACTGCATCAATAGAGAAATGTCACAGCATTGTAATCTGGAAAAACAGTAGGACTCTGGATTTTAATAGCCTAACATCCTCTCTTATTGAGGAAAAGAAAAGGTAAAACCATCACAATAAGACTTTTTGAGGTGAGGGTTAGATGCACTGTAGATAGCTGTGAGCAAAACAGAAGTTATCATCCTGTGACTTGGAAAAGCAGAGGCAGTGTGAAAGTTTTGCACATGCTGGAGGGAGAGACAGCCAGGAAAATTAGTCTAAAAAGACAGATTTTCACTTTGCAAAATGTGTTATCACTCACAGAACTGGATCAGATAACTCTCCCATCCACTTGCAGGGTTCTGTGTACCTTTTAATCATTGTTGTGTGTAATCTGATAACTAGTGATTGCAGTTACAAATGTGATGAGTTTACTTAATAACTTAAGTAAACTGAGTAATAGGAGAGGTTTGAAGAAAAATTGGCAATACTTTGCTCAAAATGAATGAGTACATTCTTTTTCTTTTCTCTCTTTTTTTTTTTTTTTTTCTTTTTTTTCCCCTGAAAAGGATGTTACCTTTGGTGGTGGAGATTCTATGCATAATTCAAAGTAAAAATTAGTTGTACGTCACCTTTTTTGTTCAGCATATAATCTTTGTAGGCCATGGATTGTAATTCCTAGCACTTCAAGGCTTCTGTAGTGGAACTAAATTGTGCTCAGATTTTTGTCCCCTCAGTCTTGCTATCCAAATGATACATATTTCTGTTTAAATAAGACTTACAAAAAAATGCAGTTCTAAGTATTTAAGGTTCATTGTCATAGTGACATTTTAAGCTGTTATTCAGAGTTTAATCTGTTTCATTGCAAATTACAATGGAGTAATTTATTCTGAGTGAAATACCTGAGAATGTAAATACATTTATCAATTAAAAACATCATATAATTCACGTCTGCTGCTAATAAGATCTGCATCAAGATCTCATCTTCACTGGACAAGGAGATTTACATGAATTAGTGTCAAACATCAGCTGTTGAATGAAAACTCCTAAACTCCATGTACTCCACCAGCACAGAGTTTGTGCTTCAACAATTGCTGCACTCAATGGTGACAGCAGAAATTATTCTTTTGTCTTCTAGCTCTAAGCTACTGATTTCCCATATCTTTCAATATACAAAACAATGGGAGTTGGAAGAGTTCACTTGGAAAATGTTTTGGTTATTCCTCTCAGCAAAATGATTCATGTTTTGAACCCAAGGTTTGCAATTTCATGAGTCAACCCTATTTAAGAGGGCAACTCAGAACATCATACAGATAAGCGAAAGCTCTAACTCATCTCGCTGTCTCCCAGGCAAGTAAAGGATGAGAAAAGGGACAGAGTTAAAAATCAACGCCTGCATAGGCACTGCCATGAACTGCTGGGAAAGAAAGTTACTGTCTTTGTTTGGTTCCTGCTTAGAAAGGATTGTGCAAATTATGCAAAATGACACAAAAGATTGATCCCTCCTACCTCGGTATCACTTATTCTTTATAAATATTTGTGGTTTGTGTGTTTTGCAGACAGAAATTCTGTCAGAGACTTACTGACAGAGTAACTTTTGCTTGCTGTTTTTTTCAAAATGGTTTGATTGGATGCAATAGTTAGAAAGCTAGGAATAAACTAGAAGTCTATCACCAAGCGGTTTTCCCATACAAATAACACATACAGAGAAGCCTCTAAATAGGAGAGACCAGAGCAACATTCTCTGTGGTTTGAAAAGTAAATCTTTAGATTAGAGTTTTCTCAGGTGTGTCATTTAAAATATATTTTTCTCTTCTGTTTTCATATGCATTTTATCACCATTTACACTGTTATTATTAAATGAATGTAATTAAACAACTGTTGGGATTTTTGATTGCTTTTGGAGTCAATTATTAAATAAATTGATGGGTAGAATATTACATTTTGCTATATCCAGTTATAAACTAAAGAGGGGATTGTGCACGCAGAAGGGCAAATTGTTGTATTTAAAGTATCTGATGTTCAAAACAGATTTTTAAAGTATAATGCTATTATTCTATCAAAATTGTTGCGAACAAAAATCCAACAGTTACCTGACTTACTGAAGTTCCTAAATTATTCTTTCCCATACTTTTTTTTCCCTTGAAAAGCTGATTTTATTTACATATGTTGCATGGAACCAGAAAAACAGACAAAACTATGTATTTATAAAAATGTTACCTTTGTAACCTTTCTGGACTACATAAATGTTGGCTTCTGTAGAATAAAGCATTTGGTCAATTTAAAGAGAAGTCTAAGATATCAGCTAGGAATCTCATGGGACAAAAGTTCTTATTGCATGTACCCCCATGTCTGATTTAGTAATGAATGACTTGGATGCTTTGCGTTAGGGATTTTCAAACTGGTAAGACTAATCTGATGTCTCAACATCACCTACTTAAATTATTATGAAAATCCACATGTCAAAGGTGTAGGAAATACAGAGAAATACAACAATATTTCTTAGTATTAATCTTATTTCACTGGTTAGACTTATAAGGGGTTTGAATTTTTAAAATAATTGTAACAAAAATATTCAAAAAGACACTAGAAACCGTAACATCTGCAAAAAAAATTCATATCACAACGTTTGAGTTAGAGAAACTGTCCTTATATATATGTTGTTCAGCAGTGCATAGGAATGGATACTTTCCTGGCAGAATATATCCATGACCATGATTATTTCCCTCAAGACAGGATTTCTGACTCTAGCTTTCAAGAGAATCGATGTTGGATTGATGTTTTTTGGATATTGTGTTTTTTTGGACCAGCAAGTTGGTGAATGAACAAATAGGTCCTTTTACAAATTGGAGGAAAGATAAAGCATCAAAGTAACAACAATATGACCTTTGTAATCTGACCATATTTGACTTTTCTGTCCACTTCAGCCATGCCATCTGGCCAGAGGTATGTTGTACACTGAAGAAAGCAACAAGATAAAAGTTTTTGCTTATGAACTGCTGGAAATATAAGTCAAACATTGCGCTCACATCAGAAACCAGGTGAAGCAGAAAAATCTACAGCTTCTAGCTTGTTGTTGCACTACTCAGATTATATAGGAATAGGAAACCACAGGACTAGAACATAACTCCGTTTTTAAGGCTGTATTTTAACTTTTCTACATCAAATCAAGAAGAGGTAATTGTCTATTTGAAAAAACTCACATTCACTGCTGCTGGATACGGTGCTCTCCTTGTTCTCGATCTCTGCTATTCAACCAGACCCCAGGATGCTGAAGGAGAAAAACCTCTTCCATGTGTCTAGGAGGTGTTTCAGACTTTGCAGGTTTTTCAAACCAGGGCACTGGGAAGAACAATGCCAGAGGTAACAATCTTAGCAAATGCTTCTGATAGGTAAGTTTAGCTTATGTATTTATGTCAAGATATAAGTAGATATAGATCATTCTATGCAAATAATAGTTATAAAATATCTTTAAAATAGATCCCAGGAGTACCTGAAAAGATATTAATACCATTAGGTCAAGTGGTGTTGTTTGTATACTGTTTTTCAAAATTGTATTTGTTTATTAATATTACGTGTATTTAGTCATCTTTGAGAGGAAAGA
>NW_009596549.1:6530-9972 GCF_000690535.1 Cariama cristata
GTGAAGATTGCGTTGTGAAATACTTCTGAAAAGAGTATCAATATTCATAATGTTAAATGCCATTATTACTTACATGAACAACATTGCTTTATTGTGTCTCAGCAGCCACTGAAACAAAATTAGAGCTTGTAGTCTTGTTACCTCTAAAGCAGGTATACTTCCTTGTTGCCCTGCGTCTTTCAGTTCTCTCTAACTCATTTCAATCCACCTGAATGTGTTTTTTAAATAACGATGAAGAGCAGCAGCTACAATTTAAGGGTTTGCTCTGACACGGAACTTAAACGGGTTTTCAGGCATTAGATTCTATGGGATGTTTAATCATTTTCTCTGGCTAATGTAAATATTTTCCTGTATTTTTAAACACTTCAGTCTATCTTAGTAGGCTTTGTAAATGGAATATTTCTTTCCCTCCTTAGGTTGAGTTAGCTGTCTGCTTTCTGCTTAGTTTTGAACGCAATAGTACTAACTCATAAAATTAATTCCCATTTTGTGGGATTGTCAGAAATGAGGATTGCTCTGACCCCTGTTTGAACTCATCAGCTGAAATGAAGTTGTTCAGTGAGCTGGAGAAGACAAAGCTGAGTTCCAAGAAATTAATCAACTCCATCAGCCTCTGCGATAGGCCTGAAAATGGTACACATCAGACTGACCCTGAGCAGCTCTGGATTCCCTCCGTAAATGAAAGTCATCATTCCTGGCAAGGAAGATACTAAATTATAGGCTTTTAAATTTAATTTTCAGTTTACTTGTGTTTTCGATTAGTGTGCCATGTTTCATAAAGATGGTAGTACCTTTAAGTAGTAAATGCCCTTCATCTACCAGCTCAGTCCCTGTTATAATAAAAAGGTAAATTTGAAGTAAAAACTGTTAGCAAATGAAACATGTAGTTGTGGGGTTTTTTTCTTTTTTTTTTTCCTTTCTCAGTGACACCTTAAGCAACAATACCAAATTATTTTCTTCATACCAAAATCAATAACAGGCTTGGAAATAAAAAGTAGCCTCACAGCCTGAGGCCACAGATTTTCATGACAGGCTACTAAAACTATCTTTCAGTAGCCTGAAGGTCTGCCAGCTAATCATTCACTTTCCTTTCACTATTTAGTTGTCGGATATCTCTCCGGGCTAGTAAAACTTAAAGGCTATGTGACAAATTGTCTGCTAAAGAAACATTGTCCATTTTTATCTTTGTGGAACTTCAATCTTTAGCACACAGGCTGAAAGTTCACATTGCTTTGGAAGGAAGGCAAAAATTAGAACTCATAACAAATCTTAAATCTTTAAATGCTTTCTTATTTTATTATATGCAAAACATAGAAGCCACTGTTGTGTACCTTTCCAAATCAGTAGTAAAAATCCCAGTTTTTCAGAGGGGCAAGATGGATACATAAGGGAAAACAAGTTTAGAAATCTTCAGTTAAGCTCTTAAAGATGAAGGAGCGTGACAATTAGGGTTGCATGCCTTACTTATGTTTCCCTCCCTTATGCATAGGCATAACAATATAACCTATAATTAGGTAGCTAAAGCAATTCCCAGCAACCATCACAAGTGACATCTATCCTATCGCAGTGCTGGGTGGAAATTGGAAGGTGATGAATGCTGTCAACTCTCCTCAAAGTTCTCTTTTGTATATGTTTTTGTTTAAACAAACTTGGTCAAAATTTGTATGTTTAACCCAGAAATTAAAATTTTATTTCTACCTTTTTAAAGACTCAAACAACTCTGATGGTTCCCAAATAGCAAATCTAGCAACTGCCTAGTAATGTCAGCAGTAACTTCCCATGAACACACTTAGGAGATATTTAATAGACCAGATTGACTAGCATCTTCTTAGTATTCCAGGCTAATCATGAGTTTCTAGACCTTTACTTGTATATTCTTTCAAGTGCATGGTTTGAGGCAAAAATATCAACCTTCACTTCTTAACTGTTCTTCAACATTCCTGATGTTCCCTTTTTCCTTCTTCACCTCTATTCCCTACAAATCATGTCTTGGAAGGGTTTTTGCAGATAAACCAAACTAAATCTTTCAGATATGTAAGTATCATAATCTATGCTAAACCTTTACATCATCTTAAACAGATCACATCAATGTTAAGTCTTTAGATCATCTTAAGTACCTCAGACCTATTAATTTGTACTCTAACAGGCACTTAACTACATAGGTGCACAGATAAAGTGTGACTAAGGTAGGGGCAAGTTAGTTAACCCTAGTTGAAGTCCCTGAAGTGCTGTGTCATAGTGGCTATGGGTTAAGTTTCAGTGATTAACTTCTCATGATCCCCAAATATCCTGCTACAGTGGATAGTGTACAACAGTTTAGCTTAGTTAAAAAACAATAAGCCTTTTCAACCATGATTATTGCTTAGTAGGTTTTATACCCAAGAACCAAGTTTTAAGGTGTTTCAATTCTCTATCACCATGATGGAGAAATAGCTGGAGGAGTCAATTCTTTTTAAAGTTTTTCAAAATAGTGAACAGGGAAGTACAGTCACATATATTGTATGTGTGTACTGTAGACACAACAGACACACAAGAAAAAGGTGATTGGTATTGTTTCTCCACTGTTCTTTTAACTTAAGCGTGGCCAGAAGAAACAAACTCCCAGTCTCAGTTCCTTTCCATTTCCACACTACCATTCTCCTTAAAAAATGGTCTTGCTGCTGGTGAAAATTATCACACTGAAGGTGTGATGATTGGCTTGTTATAAAAACAGGAGAGAAGACTGTTGGTGATCTGCGCATCTAAGGGTAGTAAATATGACCACCACCTATAATGTCCCTTTAAAGGTCTTTTTTGCAGGCTGGAATTCTTATAAGCTGAACGGAAAATAGCACAGACATGCATTTCAAGTGGTAAGATTTAAACTGTATGGTAGTAATAGACAGCAAGTTCTTGGAAGAGCTAAAGAAACCCCTAAGTTTTCTTGTCAAGGCAGGAACCAGGCAGCCTCATGATTGTACTCGTTAACTGTGCTAGTTGGAAGGCTGATTGACACTTCGGCGTGAACATCCACGCTTCCCTAGCAGTCACCATGGTGCGCAGACTTCTCCTGGGACAGCCAGTCCCTGGAGCAGCCTCAGCTTGGACTACAGCAAAGGTCCAACAACACAGACGTGTGTGTGTGTGTGTGTGCATGCATATATACAGAACTATCACTTTCACAGGCAACTCCATCTGAAGTTAAGTTCTCTGTAAAATCCAGCTGATCTTTTAATAGTGATAGTGGATCCTTTCTAAAGAAGAGTCACAAGCCATCTTTTCTGCCTAATCTGTATCTCAGTGGTAGTCAGAATCCACTGAAGTAGTCCAGTAAAGAGGTATGCAGGTAATTGTACTTTTCAGTGCTCTAACATGCAGAGCAAATGCATGGTTCTCCTCGTGAGCACCCCAGTCTTGCTCTCTTTACCCCAGCTCTGATCATAGAATCATAGAATCACAGAAT
>NW_009596550.1:0-4046 GCF_000690535.1 Cariama cristata
CAAGGAGCCGCGTCGGAGCAGCTGCACCACGTATGGGATCAGGCTCTGCCGCGGGATGCTGACTCCCAGGACCGCAGAGCGTCACTCGGAGGTGCCAAATGGGACTCTGGTGCAGAGGGAGCGTCTCGCAGAGTTGGGGCTGGAGATGGAGCAAACGGCCAAGGCGTAACGGAGAGGCCAAAGCGCGAAGCTGCTCCGCCGGCAGCTGCTGCTCTGGGCGTGCGAGAAGCCCTCACTGGTAATTAATAATGTGAGAAGATATAAAACCACGTATTTAGCTTCTGCGGTAATTTTGCACACACAAATACACACACATGCTGTATCGCCACCACCTTGCTGCTTCCAGATTGAAATAAAATACAGGTGTAGCCAAAACTGCTGTTTTCTCTGCGCACCAAGGATCTTCCTCCCCCCAACCCCAGGGCTTTTGTCCAGCACAAAATTCAGGGTAAGTTCTCCTGTAATCCATCAAATCAGGGTTTCTCCGAAAAGCAGATGGGTGCTGGAGCTCCAGCCCAAGCAGGACCCTGGGGAGACCCTGGGGAAGGGGAGAGCGCACGGGGCCGTGCTGGGGAAGCAGCAGCCCCAGGTCTGGGGGTGCCACTGGCAGAGCTGCTGCGGGGAAGGGGAGGACGAGCCAAAGGCTGCTCTGCTGAGCCGAGCGGGGATGCCAGGGTGCCCCGTGCCAGGTCCTGGCTCTGCTCACGCTGGCGTCTGCCTCCTGGGGGGCTGTGACGGACCCCACAGCCCCCTCACGCTTTGCCGGGCCGGTGGGATGCTGCACCGCAGTCCAGCCCCAGTAAGCCGAGGGTTTGTGCTCCGTCAGTGTCTGGGCATCCTCCTCCCGAGCTGGCTGATGACAATTATTTCCAGAGGAATTTTGAACCCCGTCCAGGACTGAAATAGCGCGGGAGTGTGCTCGGCGGCCCAGGCCACCGCAGGGGTTATTTATAGCCCTCGGCCACCCGGCCCGCAGCTGCTGCACGGGCTGGGCTGTGGCTGGGCACACGCCTGCCAACCTGTGTTTTGGGGAGCCGAAACCCCCCCAACACGGGGGACATCAGTGCCCGGAGGAAGGTGACAGGAGCAGACATCCCCTCCCAAGTGTAGGGCTTGTACTGGGGCAAGACCATCTCGATGGAGGTAAGGAAGAGATTTATAGGGGAAAATAAAAAGGGCCAAGGGTGAGAAAACACGAGGCCACACCAGAGCCAGAAGTGGATTCGATTGTCACTTTAATCCAGACTGCTGCATGCACTGTAAACAGGATCATCAGGCGGGTTTGTTACTGGTGTTTATTTGTCTTTAATATAAAAGTTACAGGGCTGAAATGTTCGCAGGAGATGCCACCATCAGGACTGAGTTAGTGGTAACTATATAATACAAGTGAACAGCTGGCGGTGGGGGAGAGGCCTGGGAGCGGGGCAGGGGGCTGGCGACTGGGGGCATCGCTTCTCCCCGCTCCCTGCCCCGCGCAGAGAGGGGATTGAGACCCCGCACTCCCCCCAAAATGAGAGGTGACAGCCTCGAGGACGCTGCCTGCAAGACAAGCACACCCGCTCACAGCCAGGCTCGCAAAGGGCTGCTCCTCTGGGCTTCTGCTCCCCAGGGGTGATGCTCCTGGAGAGGGGGGGTCTCCAGTCAGCAAACCTGAAGCTGCTCTGGGCGAGGAGACCTTTCGTTAGGGTCCCTCCAGCCCCGTGAGCCTGGCCCGAGGTCGGGACATGAGCCAGGAGCCATGGTTGGGACACCCCGCTCGGCTGGGGATGACGGCAAAGGGGAGAAGCGGGGAGGAAAGCCGGGGGGCTCACCCCCACCGCGCTGGACAAGGTGCTGCGGCCATGCAGACCTCCCGTCCCCAAGCCGCGAGGCTGAGCCTCTGGCTTTTGGGGGGGCTGGCGGAGGGCTGGGAGTGAGACCCCCCTTTGGTGCGAAGAGGGCCGGTGGTTTCAAGCGCAGGGAAGAACCTGGGAACAGCTCCCGCTCTCCAGCGAGAGGAGGTGAGCGTCCCGGCAGGGCTTAAGACAAGGTGCCCTCTCCTGTCCCTCCGTGGCATCCAGCCCAAGCCGTGACCACTGCACCCCTACGGCCCCCCCACCGGGAAAGTGGGGCGATGGGCTGCGGTTTTAGTGCTACCACCACACGCGACACTCCTAGAAACAGCCTAATCCACAGCACGCCGTCTGAGAGAGCTGCTCGGAGCCGGCTGGGGGGAACCTGCGCCACACACGGGGTGTATTTGCCTTTTCGGAGTCTTGCCATGTCGGGGTTTGTTTTTTTAAATCTTATTTACAAAGGAAAACACAAGCATTACCTCCTGTGTGGAAGGCTGGCGAGCCTTTGGGGATTGCAAAGCCTCGGCCCGACACGACACATGGCTCCAATGCCCTTAGTGCCATAAAAAGAAACCAGGTTTGAAGTGTTCTGGCTCGGACACCACATTTCAGCACAGAAAGATCCCCGCTCCCTCTGCTCTGGGGTTGCACAGCACAAACCCCTGTTGGACCTCAGGCTCTCCTCCCCCAGAAGATACCCTCGGGGGGCAGGGGGGGGTCTCTCAGCACTTCAGCATTTGGCCACCGTGCGAGTCCTGTGCCTAAATCTTCGGAAAAACAATCATGCTGGGTACAATCCTATGAATGGGGCAAGGCTCCAGTTGCTCCTTTCTGCCACCCCTCCGGCAGAGCTGGCTAAGACTTCGCAATCTGTTTGTAGAAGGAAGTGCTTGCAACTCTGATTCACCCAGAATAAACAGAGGCTTTAGCAAACAGAGCTGCTATTGAGAAATAAGTTAAGGATGCTCTGCAAAACACCCCGTCTGTATTCCTTGTAAGCCGCTGCCCTAAAACCGCAGGATTTTGTCAGAACTCTAAAAACCTGCGACCACGCGACACGGTGCTGAGAAAGGCCTCGCAAGGCTGCTAAAACCTACAGCGTACGCTCAAAACCATGATCCACACTGTAAACCATCGGATGGGGAGGGATGTGAAATGGCCCGGCTGGGGCTGCACTGGGGAGGATGCCCTGGGTGGGACACAGAGAGGGGACAGAGGGGCTGAATAAGGCACACCAAACAGACTGGGGTTAACGCTGCGTGTGTGGGAAATGAGACCCCCCCTCGCTCTTCCATGCCGGGCTGCCCCTGCCCTGCTGGCTCCGGCACGGCGGGACTGGGGACAGGGACTTGCTGGGGCTCCTGCCAAAGCGCGGATCACAAAGCACAGCACCATGGGTCAGCCAGACGGGGACCCCCGGAAAAAACATTTGGCAACAGTGAGAGGAGAGAGGAGCGGGGTGGAGGGGACGCGGCGGCTCGGCCGGGCACAGGACTCCTTCCCGGTTCCCATTTCCAACCCCAGAAATGGACTCGCTGGCTCCTTTGCCCAGCTCCTGCGCCTGCTCCGCAGCACTCCGCAGCCAGCGCCCATGCAGCCGCCCCGAGCCTCCTTTCTTCCAGCACTTGGAACAACATTGTCACTGGTTGTGAATTTTATACATACTGTTTTGCACTTTTCTTTTTTTCCTATAAACCCATCAGTATTCAGACATGCATCAAAAAAACCCCCAATGGATTCTAAATACTAATATTTACAGTCTCATATACTACAGCATTTCCTGTGCAAAAGCTAGTACCATCACTAAAAGATACGGGTTCACAGGACAAGTGAACCGCAGTACCTCGGGTAGTCAATGTTTCCATGGTTTGGAGGGATTACCGTTGCTTAAATAACGAGATCTGAGAGGAGGAGGGGGATACGATGACCGGAGATGGCGGGTCCCTGCCCACATTTTCAGTGCCTCTTCCGTATCTACGACCGGTGCCTTCCTCCTGTGAAGGCAGCGCCGGAGATCTGGGGTAAACCAAAGATCCCTGTAAACACAAGCAGCTCTCTGAAAGCAGAGCTCCTCTGGCAGGCAGCGGGAGACTCTTCCATCCTCATCTCCTAGGGGTGAACACCTTTCGAGGTGGCATTGCAGAGGAGACTCAAACCCTTGGCTTCCATGGCTGCTGCCTGCTGGACGCCACACCGGGGGCAAGGTTGTGG
>NW_009596550.1:4077-16583 GCF_000690535.1 Cariama cristata
GAACGCCACTCCGGAGACAAGTTTGTGGGTGCTGAGCTCCTGCTGACCCTCCTTTGTGGATGAAAACAAAAGCCCGGGTATTCCCAGACGCAATCGGCCAGCAAACCAGTAACACGCTTGCATGGGGCCCTCCTTCCACAGAGCTCTCTCCCCGGGTTTAAAGCTGATTCATGGCACAGAGGGACGGGAGGAGAAGGAGGGCGAGTGCAGCGAGCGCTGGCTGATCTCTGCCCTTCACGGCTGACGCACGCGGTCGCTTCTCGCCCGCTGCGAGAGCCCGACGACGTTCACACACCCAGGGATCGCTGCCAGCTGGGAGGGAGGGTACGTCATCCAGTAACAGGTACAAACATTGAACTCCAGTCTCGTAGCTGCCCTCGGTGCGTCTGCGGAGCAATTCTCCTCGCTCGCACAACCCCTCCTCCTAGGTTTTCTCTTCTCGGTCTGTTTTCCGCCTCGTAATGTTCCGAGGTTTGATTTTGAGGGACAGTTCCCACAAGGCCTCCTCAGCCAGGTGGTCGCTGAAGTCATTGAAGAATGACACTATGTCGTCATTTCTTTTGATGTCGTAATGTCTGGAAAACCACAGAGGAGGGCTGCAGTTAAACAAGGGGCTACCTGGGGACCTCTTCCAACTCCAAGCCACCCCTGCCCTGCTCTAAGGACACCCAGCACTGTGGTCTGTGCCCAATACTCCCGACACCAGTGTGACACCAAAAAGGGGAAAAAACACCATGCCCATCGCTGAACTGGGAAAAAAAAAAAAAGACCCTATCACACTGAAATCAGCAGTTAGATCTGCTGCCTCTGCTGCAAGACAGCATTGAAGAAAACCCTCCGTGATCATAGGAACATAGGAACCAGCAACAGCAAAACCTGGAGGAAAAACTGTTGTCTGAAAGAGAGTAGTGGGAAAACTTTATTGCACCGGGTCTCAAAACTCACACAGGAAAAACGTCTTCACAACTTTTAGCCATATCTAACCTAGAGAGGGAAGGAGACTGTGACCACAGCCCCATCATTTCCAGGTCTTCTTACATCTCCATCACGACGCTTGGACTTTCGACTCCCTTCCCCTTGCACAGGGGCTCCCGTGCCCCAGCCACAACCCCCTCAGTCCCCACCGTGGTGCCTTGAAGCCAGCTCTGACCCCCCTGTTGCTGCACTTACACTTGTTGGAAGCACCTCATGCTGTCCAGGATGTTGAACTGCTGCCAGCGCTTGGAAAAGTTCACTTTGCTGTCAATGTAATCAGGGTTTCCCAGATGAACAAAGGTCAGGTCCTGCAGAATCAGGCCTCTGAAAGAGAGAAAGGGGCAGCAGGCCAGGGAGTAGGCAAACAAGTACAGAGGTTAGTCACACACGGGCAGGATGGCCAGCCACGCGGCAGCCAGACGCAACCCAACAGCCTCCCGCTGCTGCCACCGTCAGCGCGGCAACTTTAAACCAGAAGGAAATGTTCCCCCAGCTGAAGATTCAAAGATGTTCAGGCGCAAGGTGCCCACCATGCCCACACAGCTGAGGGACCTCGGAGTCGAGGCACTCGTGTTCCCACTAAGGACGCTGAGGTTGCTCTTTCAGCCTCCATGGAAAGGAGGACCAGGCTGGAAGAAGGTCGCAATGGGAAGTGCCTGCCAGGGCTTAAACCTTCCTTCCAGTTTTATGCAAGAGGGTTTCCCTAGCAAGGTGGTCTGCGCTCCCTTCCCCCCTCTGCCTCCCCTACTCAGCCACGTCTCTGCACAGTCCTCCTGTGGTGCCCTGCCAGGTGAGATGCCAGGTACCTATGCAACCTCTTCTTACAGAACTCTTTCCGTGGAAGAGGGCAAGACCAGGAGAAGTTTTACCGGTGCAAACCCAGAGCAAAGCTGGTATCTAGATCAGAAGGAGGGCAATGGCTTCAACCTTTCATCTAGAAACAGGACGAAGCAGCACGTTTGACAAGGTAGACTCCTCATTTAACAGCTCTTGCAGCCAGCAGAACCAGAGTTGCTGCAGAGGAGCAAGCAGCAGCTTGAAGCTGTGGGATCCATTGCACCTCATGGGAAAATCTGTCTTTCCACGCATAGGCCCCAAAGAAAATATTGCTAAAAAGGGTCAACTAAAGATCCGGGCACTTGATCTTTCCTTTGCCATAGTCAATTCACAAAAGCCTTCTTTACAAAAAGATAGCTGCCACCCTGCCTTCCTCTGCTATAGGACAAATTGCTCCAGAGAGGGCATGTGGGTTGATGTGGCACATCGCCATCTTATTCTAGATGTAGGGCAAAAGGCAAGTGCTGAGCTGAGCCGAAGCTGCTGAGAAATCCTTGAAGGAACCATTTTAACGGGCAGAAGTAATGGCAAAGGAAAGAAACTACCAACTCACAGGTAAGGTATGCAGGGAGGCTCCACATCAGCCAGAGCTGCTCGGTAGGCGCGGAAGGACGAGGAGCTGTCAATCAGTGTGCAGTACTCAGCCAGGCCCTGGCAGAACACAAAGCCCACCGTGATGCCACTGCTGCAAACCCGTTTTCTTTGTAACCTCTCCCCAGAGAGCCATGCAGGCCAGGGAGTTAATGCCATCCTGCAAACACCTCCAACTGATTTACTCAGCCTGACCTCGGAGTGCATATACACAGAGCATTGCTGCCCTCAGCCTCACCAAGCCTTCAATTTGCAGGAGGGAGGAGGAGGAGGAGGCCAAGGAGGCCATTCTCACCTGTGACTGCACTGTCACTCCTGCAGCTGTCAGAATGCCCAGCCACGCTGCAGGCTTCCAGCACCATGGCATTATACCCACTGGAGAGCAATCTGCCATCCCTCCACCCCGGGACATTGCTGAGCTGTTAAAACCACCCAGCTGTTTCATACTGTAACCACAGTTCTCTTTTTCCCCTGAAGATGACAGCCCTCACTGCTCCTCACCTCTGAGGTTTGTTTCTGCCACTCCAGCCTTCGGATGGGTGCAGAATCCAGTGCAGAAAGAATGGCCAGATAGGAATTAAAATTATTCAGCTTTCGTAAGTGCTGTGAAGGGGGAGAATATTCCAGTTACTCTAGAGATCTGAAAAGCCTTCTAGCATCAAACAGCTCTACTAACCAGAAGGTCCTACTCCGCTGCTCTTTTATGGAGCAGTGTGTGTGATTCACAGCAAGAACCAAGCCGATACCTTCATAATCTTTATAAATTTAAGGAGCAGCCTCTCTCGGTCTTGGGCTTTTTCTTGCAGCATAATTATCGAACGGACCCTGGAAGAACAAACAGAAAAAAAAGATAAACCCAGATCTCAGATTTCTTCTTGTTTAATTTAAAAAACTGATAAGGATGGGCCAACAATACTAAAAAATTCATGGTACCTCCAACTTAAATGGAGCACTCTAATTCACAACAAAGAATAATTTCAAGCATGACCACAATAACCCTTCACAGAGTGCATTTATTTGCAAGGGGAATGTTTCTCTGAAGGCCTCAATGGTACCGGACAATAACTCCTCCAGGTTACAGTGTCCTCCACAACCCTCCTGATTTTCTTTCTCGTGTGCTCCAGGGTCTTTAATGAGTGCCCTGCATCTAATTCCTGGCCAAAAATATATGCTATCCCACTTGTACCAAGGGAACCCAACTCTGCAAGGAATCTTTTGAATATTTGTAGGTTAAGCACACTTCAGTGCCACGGTTGTTCTGAGCTCCTTACCAGTAAGACATGTTATTAAAGTGCTCTGTGAACTGTGTCAGGTTGGGGCTCTTCTCTTCATTTTGCTCCTTTGCCCAAAGCAAAACTTCTGGGATCTGTCGAGGAAGAAGAGGAGAGGGGTGGGAAAATACTACACATTATAATGGGATTTCTGCCTCAAGATTCCCAGTCGCAGCCTGTGTTCACAGCCACTTGCTGACACAAGTTCAGCTGACTCCTACAGCCCAACAGGTATGCTTGGGGAGCTGGCAGGGAACACCAGAGATTGCAGAGGGTTAGGTGTTCGAATCCCTCCCACCGCCCTTACCCCATCCTCATCTCTGTACCTCAATTTTATAGAAGAGTTCGGCATCTAGGAGGGTCAGCTGCTCAGCTATTTCATGACTGTGGAAATCATGCAGAGTCCCTGGCCTGTAGGAAACAAGGATGAAGTATAAAGGCTCAGAAAATGTGACCTGTTTTCTTCTATTTTGGACTGAGAAAACTCTTGAGTCCACAGGAAAGGGATGCCCTGTCTCTCAAAGGACCAGGATATCGTTACGTGCATCCTTCCTCACCTGGCTGCCACCCCGCGGGCTGCAAGAGGTTTGATGGAATTGGCATAGCTCAGCATTTTCTTCTGATCCACTTTATCAAGGATATTCTTGCGTAATACTCTGGCGAGGCTCAGCTCCCCGTTGCAGACCAGCCGGAAGACCAGGTCCATCAGCAGCTTGAGAATTTCCTCCGTCAACTCCACTAAGCTGAGAGAAAGATGGAAAACCCAGGGAAGGCATCAGAGCTGCGACTCTGACTGAGCTACAGAGTTTGTATCCGTACCGAGTCTTGTCACTCTCTCCTACAAGCAGAACCAAGTGACTAAAATTCCTCCTCTTCCCAGCTCTTCCTTTCCCAGAGATTCCCCTTTTACTGGTTATTTTAAAATCACTGACTCAGTTAGGACACATCGAGAACCTGCTCTTCCAACAAGAGGGTTCAGCACTATGGGTGTCTCACTGGTCAGGACAGAGGATTTCAGCTGTCATCATAGATGGGGTTTAAAAACCACATCTTCATAACTGCCAGATTTCTGTATTGTTACTGACTCTGCATCTCCCATCCCGAAACAAAGAAGGCAACTCACCACAGCTCATCCACCACTCTCACCAGGACGAAGAAGGTGTTCTTACTGACTCGCTTCTTAAACGTGTCTGGGAAGTGGCAAAACTTCTCATATGTTGGTTGCAAATTAAAGAATCAACTTAGTGTGGTCAGCCCAGCATGAGTGCAATTAATAGTTGCATTGAGGAAGATTAGAATAGTGTGCTATTCCATCTTGACTGAAACTGGTGTTCAGTTTCCAGGAGATAAGGGACACCGATACGGCTCTAATTAACATGGTATTAGGCTGCCACCAGCTGCAGGTAGCAGGGGTGTGAGGAGGTACTTACACCTCGCAGAACTGATGCTAGAAGAGCAGGTGTACCCTGAAACTGTTCTCTCTAAGGTGGAATTTAATGAGCAGCACTCCTCTACTGTGATCTCCCCCATCGGTCTGTGACATCTGGTCTCAACAGTTCTCAGATGGCACCTCTACCTTCCTCACTGCCCAATTTGCTGCAAGGAGAATGGCGGCGAGGGAGACAGCACAGGCTGAAAAAGCTTCTGCCAGGTGGACATATGGAAAGAGAAAAAGGTTATCAGTAAGTCAAGTATTGACAGGCGCCTGCAGAAATGCCCCAGCCGGTATTTTCACTGACAACCACTCTGCACTGAGATTTTCTGTGTCCTTGGCCACGCTGATCCCAGCAGGAGCAAGGGGAGCAGCGGCTCTGCTGCAGATGGCAGTGATGAGCTGCGACGCAGGACAGGCTGACGTCAGGCTCCCTTTGACATGCGTGTACAGGACCAAAGCCCACCAGGCCTTTGCACTGCCTGAACTGAGACACTGCCCCAGCTCAGCTGACAGTGAATGGAGCCACGGGAAGAGGGCTGAGGGGAAGGAACTGCAGGCAGGGTGCTCAACAAGAAGCCTTCTCCATATTCTGCCAGAAATGCTAATGCTCACCCTGCCACGTAGGGGCCCTCGTCTCATTAGCAGTTACGAGCTCAGTTCAGAACTGGGAGGTCAAGAGGACGTTACATTCTGTGCTGCATTTCTTGTAATGAGAGAGAGAACAGATCTTGATGGTTTAGGCATCTCTACTATTAAACGACACCTGCCCAAGCCGGCAATCCCCATGGCCTATCCTGAAGGCAGAAGGCAGCGTGATCCCCATTCTACAAACGAGATGTCCCAAACAAATGATCAGTTCCCCAGTGATGTACAGAAAATCTGAACTGCTCTTCTCCCCTGCCAGGGCCCTCAGGAGACTACTCTCAGGTCCAGTACCCGACTCTGCCTGGACCTGCCCAGCAGCATTTCCCATTTGCAGTGTGGAGAGGTGAAGGAAGTCCTGCTTGGGTCACCTCCAGGAAAAACACATTACTGACCACATTGCCAGCAGACTTTTGACCGTTTGGTCAACTTGCCGTCAACTCCCTCCACGATGACTGCTCGGCTCTGACTCCTGGTGGGGCTGAAATGCCACTCATGCAAAAGGATATCTGTACTGCAGCTTCTTGATGAGCTCTTCAGGGGTAATAAATGTCCTATATGTAGTCAGAAAGGCTTCACAGTACAGCACCAGATCTACAAAGAAAGACAAGAAAGCCTCAGTCAACCCTGCTTTCAGAAAAAGGAAACTTCTTGTAAGGCTGTATCCAGTCTCACAGGAAGAGGACATGGACACGGACACATTTTGACACGAATGGACTGTACAGAAATGCTATGCTATTGTTTCTTACCAGCAGATGGACCCTACAGCACAAGAGGAACAGTGAAATTGCCCTGTCCCCACCGGCATGGCTCCCATCTGCAGCACTCAGCCTTGCTGCTTCGCTTAGGGGAACCACCAAAGGGGTCGGTGAAAAACACCTGTTTGTGGGACAGGAACTTTCAGTAATGGGTCAAGGAAAAACGTGGTTTAGACCTTGGGTATACTTTAAGGAGAAGACCTGATGGTGAGACGTGTTCTCTGTCTTTACTGCTTAGGCAGCACAGAGCCCTGCAGAAAGACATGGTCACTCTTCCCTCCTGATCAGGGACACATGTGTTTCAACACAATGATACAGTGCTGCAGACCCCCTGCCCTTGCTATGTTCCAGGAAATCCGCTCCAGGACAGTGTAAATGTAAGATTATTTTCATCCAAAAGAAGAGTAAATTGCACCGCAAAACTGATGCTGCTACGACCGTGACCCTGCCACAACATAGATGGTAACGCAGTGCACGCAGCCAGCTTCTCTTTATTAACCTGCAGGAGTGGGCACTACAGGCCCCAGAATTGCAAAGGCTTTGGCCATCGTCATGGGCACAAAGGACGGAATTTGAAAAAGCAGGAACTGCAAATGAGAAAGAAGATTTCAGGTCGAGACTGTGGTACATTTGCAGTTCTGGGCAAGGCTTGGTCACTGTGGACAGCAGAGGTCAAAACAGAAACTTGTCAGCCCCAGCATAAAACACGCAGCACTGCGCACAGGACGTGGGGTGGGATGGCACCCTGCCCCTGCAACCGCTGGCAGGGCCTTGTTAGGGCAGACGGGGAAAAAGTTTCTGCTGTGCCTGCCGAGGCCAGGCTGTACATATAAAGTTTGCTTCAGCCAGGACAGGGATCACCCCACAGCCATGTGCTGTACCATCCATCCACTGGGAAAGAGCAGGGCACGGTGTGATAGTCGTGACTCTCTGCCTGCAGTGTTTCTCTCGGCAGGAGCCTCACGGAGATGCTGCTTCCTCCTGCTCTTAAATCAGACAGCGATGCTGCCTTTTGGTTAAAGACAATCAGACATAAGCGCTAAAGCCGGAGGCTGGGTGGTCGTGTCAGGGGTGAGTCCCAGGCCTCGTCCAGCTGTAATCCTGCACTCACGGCAAGTGCGCGTGGCTGTGAGCACTTAACTGACCACGGATTTTATTCCTAAAGACCACAAGTCTCTCTTTATCCCTTATTCCATTTAGCTCTTTTAGAAAACTCAAATGGACAAGAAGCATCACAAGGCATGGAGTTACATTTATTCTGGGTTCCCATCTGCCCAAAAGGCAACGTGAGGTAATACAGCTGGTCTGCTCTGGCACTTGAAGCTGCCAAGAAATTCATCTTTAAAGGAAAGCCTCTTAACTATACCCCTCTGTGCCGTTTGGCTGATTGATTTACAAGCCCTGAATTCTTCTCATTGTAAGCTTAATTCATTAACCCTCTCAGTCACCCAAACACTGGGTTAGCATAGCACAAATTCCTTCGTGCTCCATTCAGCTCAGTGGTTTGGCAGAGCCTGCGAGACGAAGCTCTGTGACTATTCTGAGAAACGTGCTGTGCAGAGCTCCCTCCACCCAGCTGCTCTCCCCATCCGCGCCGCTGTGCATTTAAAATCCTGCTCTAGTTTTTCATAGTCTTGAGAGGTTCTCCATGGCTTCCACCTCACTGCTTGCAGCACCCTCAGAGCTCCCCATTTATGAACCACCAAGGAGCTGCCTTTCAACAGGAACAGTAGGGAAGTTCTTCCAATGTGATGCTTGTTCCAGAGAACAGCAGGAGTAAACCAGAGCTTCTCTATTCCAGTTTCAGCATTTTTAAAAGGGCTATTTCCATCATTTCATTTAGACTATTTTTTTTTTTAAATATATGTATCTAGCCTTGGTGCAATCAATTACCTCCTCCTCTCCAGTATGTTCCTCACTTTGATCCTTTCTGCCTGGATTTGATGCCCGATGTAAACAGGGAAACATAGCTGTCAGAGGAAGGATTTTCTTGCTGGCTGAACGGTGCTGGTAAGCAATTGCAAACACCTTATGTTACAGTAAAAACCCTGCCATTTAAAAATGCACATGAAAGATATTTCCCCTTTGACTATCAAACCTCTAAAATATGAGCGCTGAGTGGTTCAGCGGGTTAGCACATTTTGCCTTGCATCCCAGGAGATAAGGAGATCAATTCTAGTTAAGGCCATCAGCACAAATGTGTTTGGCAGGTTCAAAATCACTCTCCAGAAACATTGCAAAGGCTGTCTTTGCCACAGGTCTTGGAAAGCAGCTGCTTCATGTGGGTGGTGACTGGGTTTGGAGAGATAAAGTGGGGTTTCAACAAATCTAGAGCTAAGGGTTGCTAACCTCCCCTTTCCTCCCCCAGGTCTGCTTTCTTGTACTGTGAATTATCTCTCTGAACTGGTCTGGGTGGCTACCAGCACGCAAGTGGTACAGACTAGGACTAGGAAGGGACACGGTAAGTCGAAAATAAGGGGTGTCAGCAGACCAGCACCTGAACAGCTTGCCCAATGCCCACAGGTACTGCATTAGACGCAAACCAATGTCCCTCCTCTCCTACTTTGACGCAACAGTCACTCCAGCAACTCCTACATCACCACTGCCCTGACGTTCAAAGGGCAAGGAACACCTCTGAAAACAGAATCCGTGCCACAACAGGCTGGTCACACTTGCGCTCGCAGAAGGCAGTGGCCTGCCTCGGCAGGTACAGAGACACCAACACAGCACTGTCACCAACTCCATTGATGCACCTTGCCTTCCAGATCTGGGCAAGGGCTATGAAGAGTTAATACCATCCCTGCTGCTAAATGCAGTGAACAGGCGCTTATCCAGCTTACCTCTATTTCACCAAAGATAAGCACAATCTCCCCCCCCCGCCGCCCCCCGCCAACTCGGAGGATCACGAATGCAGTCCTCTCCACCCTGGTCCAGCTGCCTGCAGCCACATCACGACTAAGCACACTGCAGAGATGCAGAAGACAAGCAGCAAAAGGCCACACCAGACTGCGCTCCCCAGCTCTGCTTTGGTGCATCCACTGTACCTTTCCTGTCCGTCTCTGTTGCATGCACTAACAAAATGTCTCCGGATCCACCACGAACATCTGGCCCATCATCTCCCTGCAATGAGAACAGAAACACGTTAGGCATAGCCCAAGTTCCCTTCGGCCTGGTTTACCATCTCTGGGGTTCAAGCTCAGCAATAACTGGCAGAGTACGCAATGTTCCTGGAACTGCTCACAGCGCAAGCTGGGACATGGTCTTCAGTGCTGGGCTAATCCTGGAATTTGAATAAAGCATTTGGTGTCCCAGATGAGGATCTGGGCTGATTCTCACTCAGGGTCCCTGACTCTTTAAGGCCAGCCTGTGAAGCACAGTGAAAGCTGAACCTTCTGTCCACAGAAGAATGAACAGAAATGTCCCAGACTCCCCAATTCTCCCAGAAGACCATTAACAGAGCAGTAACACTGTGTGAACTGTCTCAAAGTGCAGGATCACGTAACACAGCGGCTGTGGGGTGAGAGGTCATGCATTCGACTTGCATGTTCCTGGAACATCAAAACCTAGTAAGTTAATTCCCTAATCTGGAACTATTTGGCTGGAGGTCACCTGAAGCGATCCAATAACCAGGAGCAGAAAACAGCCCTGCTAACTGCTTGACCCCTGCCTTACCACTCTCTAAAAACGTCTTTCTTCTAGCTACTGCAATTCACAACTAAAAATATGCAAAACTGATCTATCACTCAGCCAGCGGTTCCCACGCTGCAGGAAACAGCTCACAGTGGTAGTTCTATACTGTTTCATGTAGACCGTAAAGAAAAGAAAAAAAGAAGTTAAGGGCTGACACAGATCTGCCAGTCCCAAATGTTCAGAAATCACAGATTTTTAATTGTTTTTTAAAGGAAATATTCCTGCAGAGGAGACTGGAATCGTGTCTAACTTCCCTTAGCAATGTCTTTGTCATTTCAACATGCAAAACACTGAAAAAAACATGGATTACAGCCATGGAGCAGCTACTTCTAAGATGTGAATTTTTCAGGTGACCCTCTGGCAAGACTCATGAAATACTACTTAAAGAATGAGTAATAGCTTCTCAATCTCTAGCGCACATCTTGGCTGACCAAAGAACACTCCTAAAGCGCCAGTAAATGATACATTCTCTCTGTTTTTCAGACTAGCCCCCTGACAGTCTGAATGCTTCAAAAGCCTGCATATTCCCTCAAGCTGCATGTCAAAGACAGCTTGGTTCAAGAGCCTAGTGAGCAAAGCTGTCTGGGAGTGCACCCAAGGCTAGAAACAAAGCCATTTCTCAAATACAGAAACAGTTACTTTGGCTGCTCTTCCACATCAGTAATATAACTTCTTGCTTGGGAAATCTGCTAAACCTGCCTTCAGACTGAAAGGCCGACACCATAAACCCGCACCTGGATTTATTGTGCTCAAATTCTCAGGTGCTTCATTTCATACTGTCGTAGGCTGAGGAGGTGGGAAGGAACAGACTGAGAAAAGGGCACAAGATGCGCTGGCTTTTAGAGAAACATCTCACATCTTTTTAAAGCCTCATTCATTGCTGATGCTCCCTGCCTGTACCAGCATCTCATACTTTCACAACAGCCTGCACATATAAAGCTGCATATCACTTCTGCTGCAATCTAGTTTTTCCTATCAAATAAAAGCTGATGCCTTGCTTGTGCACACAGAGAATCAGATTTTAATACAGCATAAACCAGAGTATAAAAGCAAACCCTGAATGCACCTACCTCTTGCTTCAGCGTTAACCTAGCCATAATTTCACTGTGGTCGATAAGGGATAGCTCATCTACCTCTTCCTCCAACTGTGATGATTCCAAAGCATCTGGTGACTGCTGCTGCCTGTAGGAAAAAAAAAAAAAAAAAAGACAAATACCCATCAGCATCACTGCCCATCCGGGGAAGAGATGCTAGGTCCACCTGAGCTCTCAGTGTACAAACCTTCATTAAACAACAGTAAGTACACAGACAGTCTGGAGGTAAATCTTTTGCAAACAGCCCCAAATGTCTAGCTCTAATTCTGTTGCTTTGTGTGTCTCTTGAAAAAAGGAAAGATGAACCTTTAGGACCTGAACACTTGTCTGCCTGCGTTTCTGGCAGAGAGAATTTTACTATGCTCTGCATAAGTACACATTTCTATGTCTCCTTAATCCACCAAATTTTTAGTGCACACAAATCTAAGCCCTTCCTCAAATGTATAGAGATGGAGCATACTCTACACATATGTATCTTTGCTCACGACCCACTGTGCTGCTACAAGGAGAGATGACAGGCTCTCTTTTTGCAGGAAGACAGAGCAGAAGGCTCTGACCACTTTTTTGGTGTACATTTACAACTCTAAAAAACCAAAGGCTGGTACTCTTCTGGCTGGACACATGCTCTCTGTGCCTGTATTCCTGAAAAAAAAAGTAAAGTACACATGTTCTGTATAGCTTTCCCCAGGCACAGGCCAAAATCTGGTCCACCAGTCAGTACTTTCAGCAGATAGTGAGCTTTGCAGAGCACTCTTGCATTGTCTCCTTCACTGCAGGGATTAAAACCCTCAAACCAACTGCAGGAAAATGGGGGAGGGAAGTTGACTGTCACACACAAAACAATGCCGTTCTCTCTTTTTGCTTTACAAATGCAATTGAAGAGCAATCTCAAGCAGCAGGGAAGCACTCACTCTGCTCCTCCTGAAGCCCATCTGTTACAGCCTGCACCTCTTCATTTACATAGACAAATGATAGTTAAGAGCATTAGAAGAGATATAAAGCCTCCTGCTTTGGGGCCTCAGCCAGGCTCTAACTAGCAGGGCTAGGAAGAAATTCCCCTCTGGAAGACTATTTCCCAACAGTGATAAAGACTTTTTTTGCCCATTTCCCTGGAAGCAGGAGGGAGCAGCCAGTGTCAATGACAGCACTGCCAATTAGATGGATTTAGGATGGCTAGCACAGGCTGCATTAACCCTCTAGGCTCCCTGCGGTA
>NW_009596550.1:16612-22229 GCF_000690535.1 Cariama cristata
GCAGGATCCTTCTTCTCACCAGTTGTGCAAAAAAAGTGGGCTTAGAGAACATTGAGAAGGTTGAGGGCAGAACAGGCAGCCCCAAGGACGGTTTGGCAGAGGGCAGGGCTAACAGGATGTTGGTGCCAATACCCTTCAAGGCTGGGAAGCAGGAGTACGAGGGGAGTCAGGCTCACCTTTCAGCACCATCTTTGCCTTCCTTCCCCATGGCACTGCTGTTCAAAGTGGAGTCTTTGGAGTGGCCGTCTTTGACAGAGGGAGATTCCTGCAAAGAGAAAGTTGTTTTTCATTATTACATGGGGTCCTACACCACAGCTAGCCTTGCATTTACAGTCTGACTGCCTCTAAATGGCCCTTTACTGTAAATTCCTACAGAGCAGTTGAAGATTGATGCAAGTTAATGCCAAATGCCAGGAAAACACAGAAGTTAATCAGACAGGAAATTTGGAACCATCTCTGGAGACTAGTGTAATTAGTACTGTTTGCTTTTAACATTGTGAAATGATGCTGACAGTTACAACACAAGTCAGCTGTTGTCTTGGATTTTAACCCCCTCACGACTCTTTTTTTTTTTTTCCTCCAGCCCTTACTGTTGACATACACTTGCCTTCTGCTTTAATCAAAACGGACACAGCGAGCTCTAAGCTCTCCAGTTTCAGTTCCCCTCCAGGTCACAGCCCCCAAAACACCAACCTGTCTTAGGGGGTGGATGCACACTGCTGTTCCTACCTCCCTTCTCTCCCATCAGAAGAGGTTAGGCAACGATGCAACATTTCCACCTCACAATTCACGGCTGTGGAAATGAGGCTAATTCAAAAAAGCAGAACCATCTGAACCCGCGGCATAGAACAGCAGGTAGAGAGCTCAGAGTAAAGATACAGCATTTTAAATTAGCCATTTATTAAGGAGACAAATAGCCATGAATGGCAAATGGGAATATTAATCTAACAGTGCTGGAGTTCAGAATTATTTAACATCATGCAGACTGAAACTTGGAAATTCAACCTACTGAACAGACAGGACTGAAACCACCTACACGCTATCCATTTGGCCTGGAAAACACACTGGTGAGCTTAGGTTTCTTGGTGTCTGCAGAATTTTTCCAGGCTGTATCTGTAAAGCCCTTAGCTTCAAAGTTGAGAATCAGCTCGCAGCTGCCCAAAAGGATGGGCCTGCCTAGATGTCTCTCCTGAAGGGAAGCGATGGGAGCACTATCTCTTGGCATATTTAACACCAGGATGGATAAAGGTCTCGGAGACATCCTGTAGGAGATGTGCCTTCCAAGATGAGGGCAGGCAAAAGGATTGCCACAGACCTCTGCTGCTGTTTCCTATGACCCAACAGGAAGGCGGTACCTCCCTGCAATGAAAAATGCCCTGTCTCCTCTAGGAAGTATCTAAGATAGAAGGCTTGAGTAAAGGAAGAAACAGCGTGCGATTACAATGCTAGAGCAATCACTTACTTTGTATCCAAACGGTGAAGGAAAAAAGAAAAATTCAGAGGACAAGGTTTTCTGTATTAAAACAGGGAATCCAAAGCAGTTACAAGAATAGACAGGGCCCCAGGATGGCACTGGTCGGCGTGCAGCTTTCTGGAAGGGAACCTCACGCAAGCAGCTCCAAACAGAGAGCGAAGCGCAAACGAAACAGCGCAGCAGGAAAAGCTGTCCCTACCTCCTGCCAGAGCTCACCGCGACCCCGAAAGCATCGCCTGCTCTCCACCCGGACCGGGAGGCCACCCAAGCCTGCAAGCCAGGAGTGGGCAAGCAGAGGGACCGCCAGCAAGGGAGCCGGGGCAGCAGGACGGACACAGGAGCTCCACGGTGTGCAGAAGAGGCCGGTGCCAAGCGCGTCAGCCCCGGCGTGAACTCAGCATGCACCAGGCAGCCCCTTCCCGGTGTCCGGCCTTCTCCGGGTTACTTACTCCTTCAGAGCGAGGGAGTTCCCCGTTGCTCTGGCCAGAGGAATACAGATTGACGTATTCACCCTCACCAGCCTCCTCACTGGCGTTTTCACTCTAAGGGAGACAGGATGAAAGGAAATACGTGATGGTGCCCTCCGCCAGCACTTAATGTTAGTGAGAGAACGTGCCCACGGGCTGGGAGGAGAAGCGCTCTCGGCAGCTGTGGTCACCTAACTGGGAGCCCTTCCTCTGGCCACCGAGGCTGTACCTTCCTGGGGGGGTAACTATTTTCTGGTTCTTGAGGACCACCCCGAAGGCCCTGAGCTGCAGCAGGACAGCAGTAGGCACTGCTTTGCAAGAGCTGCCATGGACTCCAAGCTCGACATACGAGTGCCTGTCCTACCTGCGCTGTAGTCCTGCTGCTAAATGCAGATCAGCCCTACAGCCCAGAGGGTATCAAATGTATCTCACAAACTCTGCTACAAGCACAGACTAGAGCCATCATGCCAGGCTAAACCAAACTCGAGGGCTTCTGGGCTGTAACAAGGACCCAACACAAGGAAGATGCAACAGCAAGGTCAGGTCCAAAGCGATCATTTAATCTGCATTCAGTGTCCCTCTTCCAAACTTTGTAAAGAGGCAGCACTAGCATGCACTGTGCTGACAGCTCTAACCCCATCAACTCTGGGCTTTGCAGCAAATGAAAGAGGAACTGCCTTGAAAACGAGGTGTTTAAAAAAAGCAGCTGTACTGGACAAACCCACTCAGTGATCTGCAAAACTGATCTGGGACCTCGAACTAGTAGTGTCGTATCAGTGTGGGAACAGGGTTAGTCTAACTTGACCACCAACACGTGATGCTTTGCACTAACGTGCACTGCCACCAAGCACACAGCCAGGGCTGCTGGTAACGGGAAGAGCAGGAGCCTGGAGAGAGCAACAGGTTTATGCACAGGGGAGATGGAGCTGGACTGCACCCACCGCTCCTGGGGCTCACCAGTGACTTAGGAGGGAGCAGGGCAGCAATCACCAAATCCCGCCATGGCAGCAACTGCAGGATGTGAAGCACTGTTGGGAGCCCGTGTTTCGAATCAACCAACCTCACAGAAGAGTCCTTTACCTTCTTCAGCTTTGTATTACAATTGCAGGAAGCTACAGCAACTTCTCCTCTCCCCTTCACCAGGATTTGACATTTTATGTTTCCTACATACGTGCTAACGTTTTTGCAAACCTCCTGAGGTTGTTCATTTTTTCTAGCCAGCATTTTTTAATGAAATTACCTCTCCGCAATTCACACACACATGTGCAAACCGGACTAGATCACATTCAGCATGTATTGATACAAGAGACATTTTCTTTTAAAAAACAAATAAACCCAGCCTTGCGTTAAGGTGCATTATCTCTTTGGATAGTCTCACCGAAGGCGTCTGGAGAGAATCAGTGAAAGAGGTTTCAGAAGGAAGGCAGACAGGAGCATTCCCGTTAAAGCTGCTCTCCTGAGAAGAGGAGTTTGGCACATCCGCGGTGCTGGGTGACTGGCTGGCCGCGGCGGGCACCACTAGGTCAGAGCTCTGAGATGGATGGACGGGTGGAAAGGGTGGGGTGGAGCAGGAGGAGGAGGTAGAAGAGAGGAAAGGAGGTATGGAGACTTGGTTGTGAGGCACAAAGTCCTGGGAGTAGGACCTAAACACAGATTTGTACTACAGGATGCAGAGACGTACAACACAAAAACAAGGAAGATGAGGAAAGGAAAGAGACAGACAAAAGAAAAAGTAATTAGATCGGCAGTAGCGTAGCAGTGACAGCACAAGGCATTTCTCACACAGGCACCTCTCGGTCGAGAGGCCAACCCAAAGCAAGCCAGCACTAGTTAACCATCCACATGCTAGAGCAGAAATTGCTACCTGGGACGTGTCAGCCAGTTTTTTCACAGAGAGGCATGTTGTTCCACAAACAGTAGCTCAGTTGCACATCTCACAGAGGGAAAGTGGGCACCAGGGTGTTTACCTGCAGGCATCCAGCCTCTGCTAGGCAGGGGGAAAGCCTGGATATCTCAGTACCACTAATGACAGTGACCCTGAAAAATCACTTGAGTGGATGAAAGGATGCAAAGGCATACAGAAACCACACGCTGGAAATACCTAGATAAACTACTCTGAGTGCTTATTGCTTTTCTGGGATTTTCCACAGGATCCAAATTTAAGATGCTGCTTCCTCCAGCCCTGTAATTTACCAGCTACTGTGTCAAGTCTGTTCCAGAACACACAGCTCCCAGGGAGGAGTGGCTGGATACTGTCTTCAAAGTTACACTGAAGGATAAAGGAGATTACGCTGCTAGTTCTTCCCATTTGAGAAACATGGGGAGCAAAAATGATAATTGCCCTCAGGAGTGATGAATTCCTTATCAAACCGATCCTTTAATGCAGTGCCTAGAAGAGTCAGCTGAAGAGATGAAAAGAGATCATCTGCGTAAAGCTTTAGTTCGCTCGCTCTCCTAGTCATCAGATTACTGTTCAGATAATATTAAACAGGGTGCAGTGGGAATATATTGTGCCAAGAAAAACAAGAGCAACCCTCTGTCTTTTAACATCTGGTGCTAATAAGATTTGCCATCAAAGTCCAAAACAGAGCTGACACCCATAAATGGTGCTAGTAAGATTTGCCATCAGAGTAAGTCCAAAACAGAGCTGACACCCATAAAAAAAAAAAGGACAATAATGCTAAATCTGCTTGAGAGGAGTTTATTTTAAAACCTGTAGAGCTCAAACACTAGTGAGATCTGTGTCATAGCCAAGTGGACCAAAGGAAGAATCACATCATCCAAAAAAACCCACGCTGAAATGAAGCTGTGGCAGTTGCTTGTCTGAGTGCTCTGCTGCAGAAGGATGGTGCATTACAGAGCTCAAGAAGCACAGACACAACTTGCTCAAACCAGGCTGAAAAGTGACACTGCTGTGATGTAAAAAGGAGAAGGGGGAACAAAGCCATGAATCGGAGAATTCAGGCTACATTTTCTCAGGAGCATTGAGCGGGTGATAAAAAACAAAGCTCAGTCTGTCTCCTGAGCCACGGTAGCAGCATCCAGTTCAGCAGTGGTATTTTTGTTTCTACCTAGGAAAGATATGACCTTAAAAATCTAAACTGAGAACAGCCTCAGGCCAGAAGCCTGGGCAAAAAAGCTTTTCCACTACAAAGGAAAGGAAACATAAAGGTCAATGGCTAGACTTTACCTGCCACCACCTTAATCCTCGAGTGGTTGCCCTCCGCCGTGCGTGGAGTCCAGCAGCGCTCTGGGTGTATTCTCAGAGCCCAGAACAAATTGCAGGCCATAATACAGAGCAGCAGAGGGAGATGCTTTGGAAAGAGAGCTTAAAAGACTACTGAAAAATAATTAAAATGCAAATCCCTACCACATGCCTGTGGCTAAAAGGAGACTAGCTCTAGGACAGGCTCCTCTCTCTTCCTGCCCATTTCTTTCCGGATGAGCAGCCCTGGCTCCAGGGACACTGTCAGCTTTTGGTGCTGCCTCCGTAACAATGACAAGTCTAATCTCTGTATTTACTTTCTGCCTGGATAAATGCTCTACCTTCATTCATTTTCACTTGCATGGCACAAAACACTAAATCCCTCGTAAGACGCCAGGCTCATGACATCATCTTGGCTCAGCAGATTCATTATCCCTGCCCCATCTCCCTGGTATTTCATGATCTCACTGG
>NW_009596551.1:0-242 GCF_000690535.1 Cariama cristata
GGGGTTCAACTGCCAGTCAAGCCTCGGGCCCTCAATGAAGCCCGGAGGCCTACCCTAATCTGCTGCATGCTTGCCATATGGGAGCTGTGTTGCCCTGGGAAACACTAACAGGCAGAACGGAGCTTAATAGAGTCCATATTCATTGTAATGCAGTGAAATGGCTCGAGGGACTATTGCCCCTTGGGTATGTTTTCATTCTTCTGTTCCCCCTCTTTCTTTTCTCTTTCTCTCTCTCTTTTTTT
>NW_009596551.1:260-5233 GCF_000690535.1 Cariama cristata
CCCCCCCCCCCCCCTTTTTTTTTTTTTTTTTCTTTCTTCCTTTCAAAAGGACCAAGTCCCTGGAGAGCTCTAATCTGGAGAGGCTGGGGGCTCCCCGAAGGGCCGGCCAGCGGGGCAGAAGGAGGAAGGGGGAAGGGAGAGGGTGGAGGTGGTTAGGGAGGCGAAGGAGAGGTGGAGGGCAAGAGGAAAGCAGCAACTAATAAGCATGCAGCCGGCCAGCTGTCAAGATGCTGACAATGCTGCTTTGGGGGCAAAGAGCCCAACAGCCAGCGCTGGCACAGAGGCTGGCGCAGGGCCTCCCTGGGGAGGGCTCCCCCCCCCCACCGTCCTTGTCCGCCAAACACGGCACAAGTGACAGAAAAAAAGAAAAAAAAAAAGAAAGAAAAAAAAAAGAGAAGGGTGCAGATGGAGTGTGCTGCACAGCCTCTTCAGAAACAAAGTGCACCTAGGAAACAGATGTTGTTGCTGCAACAAGCCCAGAGCCGCTGGCTGCTCTCTGACTCCTTCTCCCAAGTGTACGAGGGGGAAAAGCGGCCCCGCAGCAGTCACTGGGGCTGGCCCTGCGACTGGGACAGGATGCCTCCCCAGTCAAAACCTTTCACTCCAACTTCAGTCCCAACCTGGGAGAGCTGCCATAGCTTCAGACCAATTTTTCCTCCGCATTCCCCATCCTTCACATCCTTGATCCACCTGTAGACTCTCCAGCCTCCCACCAGCTAACACCCTAATTTAAAAAGCTGAGGACTCCCAAAGGGAGTGCAGATCTGTAGCACTTACTGAGGAGTGCAGGTCGTGCATTCCAGGGGTTTTACATCAAATGTCAGACAATCAGCAGAATCGTTGGTATCGAGGTCCTGCGACAGCTCAACCCCAAGTGTACACAGGGTTGCAGCTCAACCTACTCTCATGCCAAAGTCAGTGTTGCCAGAAAGGTTCAGGATCCCCTTGGAAAACCACATCAATGTAGCCACACACTTCTGGAGATCAGTTACCTACTCTGGAGCGTTTTCAGTTTGCCTCACACCTGCTACAAACTCAGCTCAAGGTGCAGCGAGAAAGTCTGTTTTATCTGAGGCTTCACAAAGGGACAACATTGCATCTTCATGGTGACAAACACTTGAGAGACCGCAGGAATCATTGACATAAGGGTGATGTAAAAACACACCTTCAGTCTTAGAAGCAGGGGATTTACTGCACTGTATTACTTATCTGAAGGATCCTACCTCTTGCCACATGAAAACAATACCTGCTCTATCATCCACACCACAACTAAAGCCAGAGATCAGTGTCAATGCAGCCAGAGCCGCAGACAGATGCTGTACTAAACACAGTGAAAACCATCCCATGTCCTAGAGATTTCACACCGCTGGCCAAAAGGGTTACTCACTTTAGGACATCTGATACCAGCAGTAACAAAATTTATCTATCTACATCTCTTCCTATTTTGTCAAAGAGGCAAAGCATGGAGCAAGGAGCTGGGAATAAGGGAGAGCATGCACCTGGGCAAGGAAAGCCCAGGGGATGGCTCTGCTGGGGGCAGATGCTGTGGGACCCCCAGGACAGGCAGCAAGCGCCGGGCGATGCTGCTGGCTCTGGTCTGCGCCGAATCCCACACTGACGCCAGCCGGGTGTCAGGCTGTTCCCCTCCCTGTCAGCATAGGAGAGCACCAGGAGGGATGGGCAGGTCCCACCAGGGGCCATCACGCAGGCACAGATGTGCCGGTGGCTAGTTTACACTAGTCAGGGCACTGCTTTTGTTTTTTCCTTCTCATCCTTTCCAAAGAAACAAACAAAAAAACTCCAAACCCAAACTTGAAGTCTGAGGTTGAGGCTGTAATCGCCTCTAGTGCTAGGGAGAGGTCAGCAAGGAGGCAGGCCTGGCAGACGCAGGGAAAGGGATGCTGGGCAAAAGCCCTGTGAGATACCAAAGCAGAGTGAGGACTAAAGGTGGCAAAAAGGAAAAGGCAGGAAAATTAAATTGCGATGAGGGGGTCAAGAAAGAAGGACAAGTGGGGGAGTTGGGATTTTGGCCGATTTCCTTACGCTGCGTTTGTCCCCACTGCTCCAGGGGCTGGGCAGGCAAGGAGCAGGCAATGCCACGGCTCACCTGCCACCTGTGTGCCCGGGCTCAAGTCCTTGCCCTGCCTTCCTCAGAGCAGGGGCTGCACCACATCTCAAGCAAATCTCTCTCTCCCCAGCTGCCACTCTTCCACTTTGTTTAAACGTGGGTTACTCATAACAGCAGGAAAACCACTCCTGCTCTCACCAGAAACTCCATCCTGCTCCAAGATAAAAGTTTGATCAACAGATGCACTACCATAGTGTGCTCTGGTCCCAGGGAAACAGCATTTTTCCATGGGGAGAGCAGGATGCTCTCAGTTCAGCGCTTCTTCCCACAGCAGCTCTTGGGGAGCGCACACCCCCAGCCAGCTGTCACCCCCCAGCCGCAGGACACCGCCACATTGACCAAACCAAGCATTTTGCCACTGATGTGGCAGGAAAGCCACAAATCCCCCATCCTAGGCTACCTAATATCCCCCCACAGCCTCTCTGCAGCTGGACCAGCAGTCAGGAATGGGCCCCAGGGAAGGAGGACCACAAATCATGGCAAAAGGTGTGACACGGAGCTGCCCTGAAGAGACCCATCTCCGTTTTATTGTCTCTGTCACATGATAGGGTCAGGCTTGCAACAGGACAGACAATAAATATCACAGCGTCCATTCATGCTGGTAACCACCAGATGAAAAACTCCTCTCTTTGAAAGCAGAGCCCGTATAACACAAACCAAAGCACAGAGAAGTGGTATACCAGGCAAACACCAGCGGTCAGCATCTGCATGAAGCGCCGCAGGAGTGCCGGGGAGCAGTGAACGTTTCGGTGTGTCTGTTGGCTATGGCCACCTCCAAACCAGGTCTTGGAAGCTCTTGTTCGGAGAGCGGATCACAAGCCAGAGAGACAGCAGCTATGGATGCTCTCCAAGAGCAGCCCACTTCTTGAGATGCTTAAACACAAACCTACCTTTAAGCATGAAATTAAAAAAAAAAAAAAACACCACAAAAAACCCCCCTTCATCTTTGTCTAGGAACAATAGAAAAATCTTGTCCAATTAGGAACAATAATAGAGTGCAACAAACACACAAACAAAAAAAAAAAACCAAACAGAAAAGCCCACAGAAAGTGCCAGTGACCCTGTTAAGCCTTCCTTGGGGGAAGCTGCAACGGGAAGATTTTCCTGTTAAAGCAGAGCAAAGACTTGTGCAGTTCTCCTAGCTTTTGAGCCTTCTTCCAGTGTGTATTTGAAGAGCAGGGGCTCCTACAACAGTTGCAGTAAAAAAACTGACCAAGCTTACATTAAATACAAGCCAGCGGCACAGCAGAAATAGCTGTTAACGCATCCAGAAGATCATAACAGAGGACTTTATTCTGCCGCCTCCAAAATCAGCCTGATCTTTGCCATGACTTCAATGGGAGCAGGCCCAGAAACTGCATTAACAAGCACAAGGCTAGTTTAACACAGTTGACATCAAAATCCAGAAGCGCATACAAAAGAGACAGGACAAAGTACTCGCCAGTAACGTCAATACAACGTTTAATCCCCAGATGGCTGGCTTTAGAGACATCCCCATCACCACCATAAAGAGAAACTGCCTTCTAGTTTGCACTCCTTTCAGCAATGACTTGTTGCTGGGATGCAAAAGAGCACAAGCCCATTTTTCTTGTCCTTTGAAGATGGTATTTAAAAGTTGGGGGTTCTTTTTTTCTCTGTTATAAATTTGGGAACAAATGAGAGTTTTTACTTTCCATAGCTGTCACTTAAATGCTTTTCACTAACAATAATCAGTTCAGTTATGGGAGCAGGTCAAAAGCCTCTAGGACTCTCTGCTGGGCCAAATTTCCCCTGGAAGACATCTCATTACTCCAAAAAACACAAGAGGAAGCTCGAAGCCAGCAAAACAAAGGGACAGAAATAACTGCCCGTCGAAAATGCTCCGGCCAGTGCCAAACTCCCAGGTGGGGTGTGGGAGCTCAGCAACGAGTGCCAGCACCCAGACGGGCTGAGCCACGGCCCTCATTCATGCTGGGACCAGCAGCCGCTGTGTTGCTCCAAAATCCCACTGGGCCCACTCAGAGGTGAAAAATGATGGGAGACACACTCACAGCAGGGTCCAGGGATGGGCGACAGATTTCCCCTGCTCCAGACATGAAGAGGAGACGTTTGCATCTCTTGGGCTTTTTTAAAGATTGTCTGCACATTATTTGCCCCATTTATCATCCCAGCAATAAACACACCTCTCCAAAATTGATGGCCCAGTTGAGGATAGCGACCTAAACATGGGCAGCAGATGGAGCAAGACCTCACATTGCCCTGCAGAGACGGGCAGGGATGGCACCTGTTTTCTCCCTCATGGCAAGGGGATGCTCCACAACAAAAGGATGGCAAAATGCTGCTGTCCCAGAGCTGGGGAAGGGAAGCTCACCTGCCTGTGCCCCAGCCAGCCGTTAGGACACACTAGCGAGAGCCACAGCCAGTGCCTGCCAGCCAGGGGCACCCACGCTGATGGGGCACAGCACAGACCCATCGCACTCGTGTTGAGCCAGAGGCACCTCCCCGGGCCCTTCACACAATAAGCACCAGCAGCAATTCCAGCTGCAAAGTTTGCTTTCCTTGACGCAGAGTTTACTTTCTCCATTCCCCTGCATCCCGCCCCTGCCACTTACCCCTCACTCCAAAAAGGCTCTCTCCAACAGGCTTAAGCTTTAAACAAATAAGGGCTTGGAAAGCAGCGTTTCCACCCCCCCCCCCCCGGCTCTCCCCCCGCTGCCTCCACCTCTGAGCCGCAGCACAAGCGGAGCTGGCAAGCGCGGCGCAGGCATAGAAAACAAACACGTGGAGCAGAGCCAGCTGTGAAGTCGGATTTGGCATACGCTGTTTGCAAAAGGAATAAAAGCACATGGGATGAAGGGGGAAGGGG
>NW_009596551.1:5320-23982 GCF_000690535.1 Cariama cristata
TACGTACGGCTGCTGTGGAGAAAAACCTGACCCGACTTCCCCATCACCTTGGCTGACATTACATACGTTGAGGGCACACATTCATACTAATCCTCCTCACCTGTCTTTTTTTATTTTTATTTATTTCTTCCCCCCCTAACTGTCCCTTTCTGGAAGGGTTTCAGGCAAAATATCCCTCCTCTTACACCCAAGCTCCCAGGGGACGTCAGCTCAGGTAGGATTCTGCCCTCACCAGCCTGGTCTTGCCACGGGAATGGCACTTGAAGGCTTTAACCACCAATCACCTATGGCCTTACATCAATGCTGGATCCACGCAGGTTTTCCTCCATCTCCCTCCTCTCCAAAGTCATCTCCAAGTGAAATGAAACAGAAGCCCACGTACTTTGCCTGGTTTGGGGTAGAATCCAGCGATTTGACGTGGTTTGCTTGTGGTTTCCACCCAAAACCATAAACCAGTCCAAGTTTGCTTGGAAGGTCCTCAGCGGTGTTTGGAGGTGGTAAGAAAAGCAACACTGTCCTACCTGGTCTTGGACCTCATCCAAAACAGGCCAGCAGCTGGACAGACTGACAGTCCAGGCTGACCACCCAACCACCTGCAGACATGTTTTCATCACTCTCGTTACCACCCCTGAAACACAGCAAGATCTTTCCCTTCTCAGGGCCCGCCGTGAGCACTTGTCCCTCAGCATCACGCTAAACCACCAAACTGACAACAGAAGACAATATTTGGATATCGCTCTTCTGTGAACTACATTATGGATCCCTGATTGCAGCCAAGGAAGGTAACTCACCTGGAGAAAACTTGCAATTGCCTTTTTGTTCTTGGGTGGAATTTACTAGGGTGCCCAAAAAAAGCCATGGATCACTGCAAATAAAGCTTTGCTCAAAACCAATCAACCGACTCTGATATCTTTCCTTTTGGGGGCAAATTAGATATTTGCAAGACAATGAGGGACAGAAACTCATAGTCATGTTGGTCATGACGCCACATTTCTGGAATCGCTTCTTAATCTATTGGACAAAACATACCCCCACCTTCTGTCTCAGCTTCTCGGGTTGCAAAAAAAGGAATAGTAATACCCGGCTGGTACAAGCAGTAACCAGATGAACATGAGTCAGACAATTTCAGATTCTCAGATGAAAGGTGCTAGACAGGTATGCAGTGTTATTATCTGTACTGCTTCCTGGTAGCCCCAGGATTTCTGGATTAGTAAAATACAGACGTCAGCATCCTAGGGATACAGCCTCAGTAACTGAACCAAGCAGGGAGGGGCAGGCTGATTACAACAAGGGGAAAAATATGAATTTGCACCACACACAAAATATTGTGGCTAAGAGAGACAGCAACCAAGAGATTATTGACAACAGAGAACAGGATAATTCAGTGGGGTTTGTGAGACTAAACTTTCTGTAATCAGAGACTCCAGGGAAAGTGTTTGTCAAGCAAACATTCAAACATTCAGCTGCCAAGAACTAAGTAAACAGAGAATTAGAAGCAGCAGAGTCAATGTGGCATCATTTGCAAATGCCCCATGATCTGCTGTCACAGGCCAACTGAGCCCATCAGCAGGCACTAGTGAAGCCAAGGGGCTGAGCTACTACAGGAACACCCACCGCCAGGTTTGATGAACAAAGAGCAATTCACACCTTCAAAATACTTTCATGCAGCACAGGATTTGCAGACCTGGGTAGGTGGTGGGGTACAGTGGTCTGTGTGGGTTCAACAGACACTTTCCCGCACCGCATGTGTACACATGCGACCACCTGGGCAAGTGCAATGAAGCCAAACTCCAGGCTGAAGGGAGTCCTCCAAGGCAATGAGCAATACCAAACAGCTATCGGTACCACGCATTTATTTTTAGTCCCACTTTACCTAGAAGCCTCTGGTGGTAGATCCTGTGCTTATGAGGAGCCAGAGACCCAGGCCAAACACACCACAAATGTAAGGGCACGTCAGCTGATCCCAGCCCTGGAACCAGGGGTGCTCAGTGGCACTCGGCACATAAAGGGCAACACTGGTCTTCTGCTGCCCATCCATCAGTCAGTGCTTCTCATCCATGGTTCACAAGACTGCTGAAAATGGTATGTGGATGACTAAAAGGGTCCAAGGAGAGGGATAAAAAATATGCAAGTTCAGACATGCTGTGCAGTAAGTTGTGCACGTGAAATTTCCAATCAGGTCTACTGACCTCCATGGGAAAGCATTCAAGATTGCATATGTCAAAAATAAAGCTGAAACCCATCACAGGCAATACTGCACACACATCTTCTGTCCACATGCCCCTGTTCTTCCCCACCTCATCCCAACGGGTGACACCAGAGTGGTGTTATATTAATTTCCTACAGATCAGACCTCTCTTGCCTATCTAGAAAGAAGTGTGCAAGACACAAGGCATGTTTCAAGGCCAGCACGGGATGTATCACTTCTCTATCAGTCACTGGCCAGCGATGTACCCACAGTGGTGCTGCCATAACCACCCCTTGGCATCTTTGCAGCCAGCTGCACTCTGTGCAAGTGACCAAAAATTCACACGCTGCAGCCAAAGCTGCTGGGAAGAGGAAGTTTGTGGTCTCCAGCCTAAAGTTACTGACACCTTCTATGGAGCTGAAGATTGTGTTTATGTTCAGGAGGTTCATGAAGGGAATTAGGAAAGCTGTTACCCCCTAGCTAGAGAAAAGGGACTGTGAGAGATTGGAGGGCCAGGGAGACCGCTGGTCCTCATGAAGAAGGGGCTTGCAGGTTTAGTTGTGGTGAATAGTGACCCTGCCCAAGTTTACACAAAGGAACTTAATGCATTTTATGCATACACCATCGGTCCCCTCCAGCTCTGAGGGAAGAGGCTGGATCACCATACCAACAAACAGTCCAGCACCATAGACCAAAACCCTTGGGTTTTTTTAATCAGGAGGTACATGACCTCCTCTGAAGTCCCAACACAAGTACTCCAAGTATTTACAACCTGGAAAAGATATTAATGAAGAGACAGAGCTGCTCTAACTTTCCCATCTCTGCTCCCCTCCCCTATCCCCACCCTCAGTTTGCTACTGTGCAACCGCCCTGGGGCAATTAAATCAGCAGCCTACACACCACGCAATATTTACGGCACAAGGCAGTCACAAATGCGTCAGTCCATGCCTACGGAGGTTTTCCACTTCCCATACCCTCCAACAACACAATTTTCTAGCACAGGAGACTGGCTCAAAACCGAGACAAGGAACTAGCGCTGTGACCTCCCAGCAGTCCCCAGTGCAGTCACAAGCTACTCAGAGCTGGCCTTTCCCGCTGCCCCGGTCCCACCAGCACAGGGCTCCTTTGGTCAAAGGACAAGGTGTTTCCCAAGCATCTTGCACATCACGAGGCAAAAGTACTCCCTGCCCCCCGATGGGCACAGCTGAGGAAGAGTTCGGCAGCATCCCAGATCCTACCAGGTGCTTCTGGCAGGGCAGGAAACGGCACAGCAGTCCTGACCCCCTGGAACCAACATGCTGATTTTGTTTTTCCAACGGCAACTGCACTGGTTCTGGACCCTCACTGATGAACAAGAGCAGATTTCTCATCCAGTCATTTTGATTTCCAACAAGAACCTCGGACTGTTGTTAGCATTTAGTCACAACAGCAGACTTTGGCTTGAGACCACTCAGGTCACCTGGGCCACGTAACAAAACACATCTCTGTTTTAGGTCTAGGACTTTGGTGTTTCCCTGCACAGCAGAAGTGGGATGACAAAGGGTTAAACCTGGTATAACCTCAAAAATCGCTCTTTGCTTTCCAAAGCAAGAACATCTTTGGCAGGGTCCCCATCTGGGAAATGACATCCCGTCCCCCCTCACTTCCCCCTCTTCTCCCCCTGAACTCAGAACAAAGCACTGCACTGCCCAACATGCTCCTCCGCCGGTTTCATCTTGGTCCAAATGCTTCTTGTGTTTCAACTCCTGCCAAAAAGAAATGCATAAAAAAAATACAAAAAAAAAGGCATGTGTGGGGCAGGGGGAGAGGAAACAGAGTAGAGGGAAGTCATTAAAATCAAATTTTGATTAGCTAGCTACCAGTGGTGGAAAAAGAAAACAGTGGGGAGAGGAGATTCTTCTCTTGTGATATGTCATCTTGAAGCTGAAACCAGTAGGCACAAGAAGGGACAAGACTTCTCCACACAATCCTCCACCTAGGACCAAACCTAACTTGCTTTACCTTTCCAGTCCACCATGTACCACCCCATCACCATCAGAAGAGGCGTCTTCTTCCTCAAAACAGTTTCCCGCCAATCACCACACATATTTTTCACCACTTTCATAGCCATAGCCCGCCCAGTGTTCCCCCATCCCACACTGAGCCCCTGTTGGCAGAGGACTGGAGGACACAGCACAGCTGGCTTGCCCTTGCTGGCCTTTCCGCCTTCGATACCAAACACAAAGGCTTGGCCATTGAAAAGCCATAGGGAATCCTAGAGGAAATGAGCCTGGAGGAGATGGCTTGTGCATGTTCTGTGGATAAGCTGGATGGATCAAATGAAGAGCCCCAGAGTGGCTCTGTCTCCCAAAGAGACACCCTCCCTCCAGCCAAAAAAAAAAATAATTTTTTTTTTTTTAAATCACATTGGCTAAAGAAGCATTTGAAAGCAAAACAAAACAAAACAAAACAGTCCAATTTGGCGAGTCTGTAATAGCTGAACCCAGGGACATGCAGAGGATGCTTTTTGTTCCCTCAGTACAAAAGCCCTTGGTTTCCCCTCCTCCTCATTCCAGCATTTCCCCATCGCGGGTGTCAGAGACAGTTCAAGGCCTCCCAGCAGCGCCGACAAATTGAGTCTTGCTGCCCTGGGGAGAAGTGGCTGGGGGGCTACGGGAACCGGGGAGATTTGGGGAACCCTGAAGAGCTGGGCAGGCTGAACCTGCTGCCCCTCGAGGATGGCCAAAGGGTCATCCTTCCAGCACCCCTGTGACCTGCCGCAGGCTGGTGCTTCCCTCTGGGATTTGGCTTCCCAAGGTGTGACTCTGGCTCACAGGCTGCAGGGCCATGCCATTTTGATTCCCTAGAGCTCACTTGTGCTACAGCTGGTGCTCTGCAGCATGTCAAAGAGAGGGAGAGATTAACTCCTTTTTTAAGTATCTCATTACTGTTACATTTTTAAACACAGCTGGTCAAAAATTTTTCAGCAAAGCCATAAATAAATAAATACTTTAAGGAAATTTCCTGCAATTTGAAGACTTTACCTACTGGTCTAGCCTTTATGAGATGGTATTCTCTATCTCCAGTACGCATAAACTTCACCTTGTTTCTCCTTCTCTCCTATAAGGACCAAATCCATTGAAACATCAATAAAATGTCAAGATTTCATTGCCTGTACTGTTTGAGATTTTAACAACCACCCTCCTGACCAATGCAGCAATCATATATTCATTTTTGTCCCACCTGATGACCTTTCATTTTCCTTGTAAATGGTGATACCACCTCCCAAGACCCAAAGATCCAGCCCTTGAAAACATATCTCTCAACTCTGTCTGCAAAATACTTCTTTTCCTGCTCCTTGGGAGAGAGACGACAACACAGTCAACTGGTACTTTGATCAGTTTTCCTCTTTTGCCGATCATCCCACGTCTCATCAGCTCCCATGCCTCCACCCTAGTCAACTTGGTTTAGAAAGCAATCAGTTTCTATAGCTGTGGACAACATTCAAAATCACCATCTGTCATGACAACCTACATAAAATAAATAAGAAAGACAACACCACCCACCACCTTCTATTAGCAATCTGTTAAGGAAAGCAAACAGTCACCCACTTCTGAAGAAGCCTGATAATGGCCAGTAGCACACAAAGCCTGTTTCGCAGCATCTGTACAAGACTCTACTATTAAATAGCAAATAACATCTTGGGGCCAGCTGAGAAAATGGCCTCAAGCATAAGGCTCTGCACATGGAGCAATGGAAGTGCTTGCTCCCAAAAGGCTGTCTTTTGACAGTATTTCTCATTTTACTAGGATGGTACCCATTTAAACCCCCTTCAATCTTGGAAGAAATGGCTTGGAGCTCCCAGCCTCCTCACCCAAATCCTAAACCATTCCTTGTAGCCCAAAAAAGGAAACAAATTCATAACCAAATCGCTTCCAGTACTTTTTTTCCAGGCTATTGTTATGTGACTGCATTTGGAAGTAACAGAGAAAAACAAATACATGACTGTGGTCAGTGTCTGTCCTAGAATATGGGAAGAAAGGAAAAAAAAAAAAAGCCAGCCCCCAAACCCAATCCTTGTTTTATATGTTTAGTCATAACTAAACATATAAACTGTAAGCAGTAAAGAGACCAGGAAGAAGCAGCAACCCCAGCCCCTGGGCCTCGGGGGGTGGCAACAGGAGAAGCAAAACAGGGCAACAGGAGAAGCAAAACAGAAGTGAACCTACTCTCCATCTAGTAACGTAGTGTTCAGCCCAAGAAACTCTTAAAAGCCCCAGCAATAGTCTAAGCCAAGAAGTCTACTTCTTCTTCTGTTGCAAAGGACTAAGATATTGTTTGTGCTGGGAATTGTTTATCAACTCAGAAAGCCTTTTTAATGCAAAAATCACCTTTGCTTGAGAGATGTTAGTAGGCATTTCACAGGAAAGTTCAGATCATCCTCTCCAAAGACTCACCCAGCAGTGGTCTGGGAGAACATAGCAAACCTCTGACATTTGCTCACTTGCCTACCAGGAGAAAAAAAAATAAAATTTAGAACTCTGGATCTTCCAAAGATCCTTACATTACTGTCCAGTAAAGGAATGTAAGGAGCATACAATTCCCTTACTTTACAGAGACTCTTTTAAGACCTTAGTATTAGGTGCTCTACAAAACCACAATAAAAAGACATCCTCTGCCTCAAGGACATTTATCTCCAATTGCTTACAGAGACTGTCAACACTTTCTTTGAGAAGGGAAGTCTGTGATTGTCCTATAGCACTAAATACTCCTAGAAAAAAAAACTTTCACTATTCAGTGCAAAGTCATCTGCAGACCAACTCAGTCAGTACCTACCCTCCAAATTATGTTAAATACTGTCACTTGCTACAGACCACAAATGCAACATTAGAAGTGGAAAGGAATAGGGACTTCCCCCTCCCCGTAGCAAATCGGAAAACTCAGCTATACAAGGGAAATACAATCTCAGAATTACCAATATGGAAATTATTGACCATTTCTTAATTTAGAAAATACCATAAACTCTTTCACGATGAAAAGCACCCCTCAGTTTTGGGGAAATGCTGCTCCATGATTTTAAATCCAGTTGTGCAGCTGGCACACTCTGTCCTGGGATTGGTAAAGCAAGCTGTTCTCATATAGTCACATCCATAACACACTGCAGGATTTAATAGTCCCTCATGAAAGAGATAAGCTATATAAACATAAACTGTAACAATGGGACAAAAAGCAGCTTCCAGAATTCCCTCTGCAAGCCCAACAGGGAAACAACAATAATTTCCCTCTTCATTTCTCGCCAGCTGAAGTTTGTCTGCTCCTCCACTTTGCTTTGCCAATAACAAACATCTGTCAAGAGTGTCCTTCCCCATGCAAGAGGGGAACACATCCATCACAGCCTCTGGGGCTTTGTACCCCAGCAAAGCCTCTGGAGACCCTCTGCTGTAAAAGCCACAGATAAACCTCTGCTGGTCTTACCTACTGACTACAAAAAGTGGTACATGGAAAATGTCTTTTTTTTTGCAGCCCCCAAGTAGTTAAGACCACCTTCAATAAAAACACTTGAGGAGCCTCTGGCAGACGCAACCTTTTGAGGTCCATCCCAGATGTGCCTTTCTAAGGATCTTTATTTTAGGGTCTTCCTTCCCAACCCTTATCTACCACCAGCTTTTACTCATATATTTCTTAAGCAGAAAGCTCTGGAAGCCCAAGGTGGCAGGCTCCCAGATAAAGCTGTCAATCTGTGGCTCATTAACAGCTCACTGAGGCTTTTTGGCCTGGTGCCTACATGCCCCTTGCAGATGCTGGCACCTCAGTGCGTGCCATGTCCGCCGGCCCCACTGAGCTGCTTCTCTGGCTGCCTGTAAGGAGACAGGTCAACACAAAATCCTCCCAGTCTGCAAAATGCTGTGAGATTGGAAACGCTGGTGGAGACTCGAAAACGTTGCCTTTGAACCCCCAAGCCCCAACCCACCAGCCGGGGGGAAAGAAGGGCAGGGGGAGACATGGCTCTCCTTTTTCTCCGGTATTTCTCCAGAATAACCTCTGGGGAGGCAGCAGCCCTGCCTGCAAGTGCAGGCAGCCACCCTGCCCTGGCAAGGGCTCCCCAAACCCGCTCCGACATGCCAGCACCCCGTGCTTGCCCCAGGTCGGCAAGGGCTGGGAGCACCTCTCTGGCAGCGGGCTGGCGCCTGCGGAGACATCCCTAGTTGTTCCTTATCAGTCCTCCCCAAAACAAGTAAGGACAGGGGCATCCAGGATATGGCCCAACAAGCCTTTCTCAGTCCTGGCAACTGCTGTTGGCGGCACAGGGACCTCAGGCAGAGGAGGGGAAATTAAAGACAGAAAATGGGGAGAAAGTGGGGTGTGAGGGCCTGGCGGTAGCCCTTACATCCTTTGGGAGGCAGCACACATGCGGGGGACAGGGGCACACTAGCAGCCTCAGCTGCAATCCTGTTCTCCCTCCCCATTGTGGGGTCTGAGGGAAAAAAGCCTCCCTGGCAAAACTGAGAGGGATGTGCATGCCAGGAGAGAGGAAGAGATTATCTTCTCCAAGCACAAGGAGGGATGGGCGGCACAAACCCATTTTTTGACACCCTCTCCATCCCACACCCTGCCTAATTCAGTTGGACATAAATGAAGGCAACAGCTACACTGGTGCCTCCTTGCAGTCTTTCATGCACAAGGAGTGACCTGGGACCAACAGAGAAGAAAAAGCCCTAACTGTGCAGTTGTCTGCCATCTCCCACCACTCTTCCACTCCCAAGGCACTGACTGAGCCAAGGAGAAACCGTAAGGGCCCAAACACCTCATCTAAGTTCTCTTCTGTAATTAAATTATTTAGCTTGCAGAGGGCAGATCAAACCCACCTGCAAAATGGAGGAGTCATGCTTCAGATAGGCTCCTCGCTCTGCTCTCTCTTCATCCAGCCACAAAGAGCCCTTGGCAACACAATGCCATTAAAACCAGTATGTTTCAAAGCATTCCTTTAATCAAAATGCCTCCAACTGCAGTTCAGGCTGTTATTCAGACAGCAGCAGGGCATGGCCACGAGCGGCCCCCCAGCAGAGTTTGCCCACAGCTTTTTGCAAACAAATAGGTGCCAGAAGAGGATGCATATGCATATGCATCCCCACCTGCTCCCCAAAACACCGCTGTTAAGTCAGACAAGAAAGGAGGGGTGAAGGAACCAGCCCAGGTTTCACTGAAGCAATCCTATCCCCCTTGAGAGATAGTTCCCAGTAGCCCCACCAAGCCAGGTTTTGCTCATGTCCTGCCATTGGTGTGCACACAGCTGCGCCATCCTGGGCTACCTGTGCCTGCAGGGGTTGCGTTAGTGTTTGGGTACCCCTGTGTGTCCCCAGCCACATGCTCAACATGGCATGCAGCTCTCAGGAAAAGCAGCTCTTTGTAACCCTGCTGCTCCTCATCCCTCTTCCTGCACCTCCCTACAGCGTAAGGTACCTCAGTGCTGACCATGGAGAGGCGAGCAACATCTCCTCTTGCACTTGGGCCACAATGCAAGCCACAGACTTGGCCTTAGCAGCATCTGTTGGAGTTTATCCTTGGCTTGTGCACTGAAAGCCAGTGCCTCCAGAGCAGGAGGAGCACAGTCCCAGACTCCTTGAGAAAGAAGGCACACAGTATTTACGTAACGAGATTGTTTTACTTGAGAGTGCATGCTGCAAGCAAAACACATTTAATACACTGCTCTCCCAGCTATTTTTCAACGCACGATGCTGCAACTGAAAATTAGCTGACAGGACAGAATTAAAATCGTAACTGGCTCCTTTCCTTCCCCTTCAGCCATGCACTCTTGCTTTCCACCTGCTGCTCCCCCATTGCCCCACTGGACCTCCTGCTCATTTGCCTTCTGAAGACAGGCAGGAGTTTCAGCTCCGTGAGAGCAGCACGATGCTACCAACAACACGTGCAGCACCAAGTGCCCCATCTGGGCAACCACTTACCAGAGCATATGAAGCCACATCACTCTTTATTGACTGATGTGAGCTGAGGACTAAGGAAGATGAGACTCTGCTATGGACAACTCAGCTTTGAGGCACACAACTCTCAGTCAAGTCCTAGCAATGCTCGACTTTGACCCCCTCTTCTGAAACGCAGGGCAAAGCAGAGGATGGAGCATGGGACTGGGTATCAGGCAACACGGGATCTGTACTAAGCTCCAGTCCTGACCTGCTGAGTCACTGCAAGGCACACGTGTCCTTTTTCATGCTCTGTTTTTAGCTCCTGTTCTGCATTTGTCTTGCTGTTTTGAATGGGGATCTAGGAATCACCTCCCATTACAAGTTAGCATGGTATCTAACATAGTCGGGTCCCAGCCTTGGTTAAAACTTGTAGACACAACTGTAATACAAATAATAATTTAGGTTTTGGACTACGGTGATGGGGGGAGATGGCGTGGCAGGCCTTTCTTAGGCCTTCATCCAGAGAGTCAATGTTAAGAAACCTCTACTTATCTTCAATTCTGGAGCTATGCAAAAACTGGGTTATGCTCACATTTTTGTGGCCGCTGAAATGTTTGCTTGTTTGCTTGGTCACTAGTTTGGGAAATTTTTTTAAAGGTGGTTCTTTGAAGTGGCTCAGAGGTTAGGGATGTCCAAAGCTATCCCAGGGGAGACAGATTACAGGGTACAGTGCAGGTCAGGCATCAACGACAAACACAGCTTGCCACTTTGTTCTTGATGTTGTTCTCCTTGGGCTCCCTCTCCCTCCTCCCTGAATCTGCAGTCCAGGCAATTGTGAGGAAAACTGGACAACTGTACATTTAGCAAGTATGTGCCTGCCTAACTCGCTACATGATATAAATAGTTGACCCTTGCTACCACAAAAGACAACAGGCTTCATGACACAATCAGCAGTATCCCACGGCTTGTATTGCGTATTTGTGTATCAGGCAAGTACAGCTAGCTCTCGCTAGTAGACTGGTGCCTGTCTAACGAGATACAGGGCTGGCTTGTCTTGCTATAGCCATGTAAACCACACTGCTCTTCCCTAACATTTGCCCAAACGGGCTACTTACCTCCCTGCCAAGAGGGGAGTAGGGTCAGCAAACACACCCAGGGTCCAGCAGCTCCAGGTCCGTACATTGGTACCCACTTCCCTTTCTTGGCATCCATCATCGAGCTAATGGGCTGTATGATCACCAAGCACAGTTGACCATGATCCCGAGACCTTCCCTCTCTCTGCTGGCTGGGCAGCCTCTCTGGCAGGCCTGGAGCTGGGGTGCCAATGTGCCAAACTACTCTTGCAACACTCAGAGCAGCTCAGGCACCCAGAGCAGCAAGGTCCTCAAAAGCAACTAGCCCTTGTGCTGCCCTGGACTCTTTCTCTACAGCATTACAGAACTGTTCAGGCGCAAGCTGGCAGGCAACCAGGAGCTCTGCTCCTCACCTGCTGGGAAGGAAAGACCTTTTCCCTTCAGCCCAGCCCCAGACACAACATCAGAGTGATGAAACAGCGATGATGAACACATCCAGAGCAGCTGGCATGCCTCTCTGAGGAGCCCTCCACGCTCCAGTTTCTCACAGCCCTGTCTCACCTACAAGACTCCAGCTCCAGAGGTGGCTGGCAGCTACAAGCCAGATACCCTGCTTGGCCAGCTGAGGGGTAGGGAAGTCCCCACAGGGGCTCAAAAGTTAGTAGGCGTCAAGTCCCTCTCCTGCCAGGATCCCACAGCTCTGCTGTGGTCTGGCCAGCTGTACCGCAAGGCCTCAGAAGGAGCCAGTGATGGGGTGCTTCTCACTGGATTCAGATCCCATTACAGCTGGATAATGTGCCATCTTGCTCTCCTTCTGCCCAGACGGCTCTGGCTTAGAAGCTGCACTTCAACTGCTTGCAAGCCAAGATGTGCTCAAAAGCCACTTTTGAAATACAGAGTCCACTTCCATGCAGGAGGAGGTGGTTGGGACTAATTTGGGCAGCTATTATGCCAGTGACAGAGGGACTGTCTCACAAACCCGCCAAGACCTTGTACTTAAAAGTGAGAGGGGAGCTGTCTGGTCTCTCAATGCACAAGTCTCATTGACTCTCCACCACATCATTAAAGTCACCCCAGGTGTTTTTGAAAACTCCCACCCAGCATGTTTTTGAAAACCCCTCTTGACACTGGGACTCAAGCCCACCCCTTCAATCTGACACTGCTTGGGTTTGTTAAACAAGCAGCTTTCTTCTGAAGGAAAAAAAAAATTAAAAATCACATTCCCATCGCCATTCAGGGGCCCAAAGGAATCTCTCACTGACAGCAGCAGGCTCTAAAGAAGCAGGGCCAGCTAGTCCTTTTTACCACCCACGGCCGAGGAACGTGCATGCAAGCACCACCTTCCCACCCCAGAGGGGACTGCCATCCAGCAGAGGGCTGGAGCCACGAGAACACTCTCCACGTCAGCTACAGCTCAGGGAGCAACTTGGGACAGAAGGCACTTGATGAAGTAAATTATTATTCAGCATCCAGAATACTATTGGCTTCCAAATAATTGTCTATTTGTGTGCGTGCATGCACAAGAATCCTCGCTCCATGGTCTCTGCCAGCGTATTCCCAGCACTGCGACTCTCCGGGGACAAGGCCCATACTTGTATTCAATCTCAGCTTTGGATCTCAAACACTAAGGTTTCAGATTTTGTTTTAAAAAACATTTTCTCTGGCAACTGGGTTGTTAATGGATTTGATGTTTTTGCTCTCGCCTCCTCCCTACCTTTAAAACCTTGGCACCAAAGGGCTTCTTTGAAGATAAGGCCAAATTTGCAATTTAAGGGGAGGAACTTCATAAAGCTAGACGTGAAGGGATGGAGAGGACGAGGGGGGGGAACCCAACCCAGGAGCCACTCTGCCTGTTGAGATGTACACTGTACAGTACATAGGATTACAATGGTCTCTCTGTACCACCACTGGCTGGAGCCATAAATTCGCTGCAGCTGCAGTGCTACTACCTACACTAGACTCCCCGAGGGTCACACTCAGAGAGGGGCTTCTCTACAGCCACACGCCCAGCCTACCCTCCAAACCAAAAGCATCACACAGCCCTTGCGGAGCCCACATCCACCCAGCACACAGGGGCAGACATCCCCAGAGGCAACCGCAGGAAGCCTCCCATTGGGCTGCCAATACCACAGCAGGCTCTCTGCTGAAACCAACCATGGTCCTTATCCGAGAGTTTTTTTGAGGGCCAGCAAACTTACGGTCTCTCTCGATCTCCAGCAGACCTATCCTCAACACCACAAGGAGGCAGGGAAGTGCCACTTACAGGTTTTGCAGGTGGAGAGCGGAGGCAAACAGCAACCTGCCCCAGCCTGGGGGGAAATCTGCGATGCAGAAGAGAACCAGACCCAGCTCTCCTCACATCACTGGCTTCTGTCCTAAAACACTGGCATCACTAAACGAGGTGGCTGCTCTACCTATAAGTACCAGGATAAATTACAGTGACATTATCAGAGGAAGCCGCATTTTGCATATAAATGCTATATTCTAGGCCAGCATATCCACATTTGAGGTTTATTTCTCAAAGGCTACCTCAGTGGGTATATATTACCACAAGCTTTCTTAACCACACTAAGCTCAACACATTGATTCACAGGGTTCTGCCTAACCTGTCCTTTTGTTAGTTAGAAGAAAAATAAAAAGCAGCCTCATTTTGGTATTTGAAAGCTGACAACATAGTTCTGATAGGGATCTTTACACCCTTTTCCTCTCCACTCTTAACAATTTAAAGAGCAGCAGAAGGGCCTGATGCACAGCCTTTAGGCACACAAGCTTGTTCAGACTCGCTGACATTGCAACCAGTGAACACATCCTTGCATTTGGCATGGCCCCAGGACTGTGGCTCTGCAGAACGGTAAGACCTGCTGGCTAACCTCTTTGCCAGAGTGGACCTCAGAGAGCCAAAATGGCATTGCCGCTGCAGGGCTCAGGGTGAAAGACTTAATGCCTACACCAGGCACAGAAGTTAATGAAAAATGAACAGTTTCCAAAACACCATCTGGCTTTCACAGACATATATAGAGACACCACAGCCCAAAACCTCTGTGAAGTCGACAACGGTGGGTTTTCATAGGGGCAACATGCTGTGGTGTGGTTTGGACTTTGCCCAGCAAGCCTCCGACATGCTGCACGGGCACAAGGTGCAGTCACCGTCCTCACATCTAAGGGGAGCTCAGGGAGGGTTTTGGCTGCAGAGCAGCAGCCTCCCCAGAGCAGCTGAGCAGAAAGCAAGGGTAAAGTTTGGCTCTCACCTCTGTGCTGGCATGCTGCCCGCGATGGAGGGTGAATAAGCTCGAGCACGTCCCACACGCTCCCTGAAGCACATTTCCCTCCATCGATCCCACCAGAGCCAAAATAAATTGGCACTGCCTCTTACTCAAGAACTCCTCGACACACAACGGCAGCCCTGAGAGCCCCTCTCGGGCACCCTGTCTGCACTGTGCCAGGTGCTCTGCTAACAACCCCATCAGGCACAGCTGAGCCTCCCATCCCATTTGTCCTTTTGCAGGGAAGAAGAGAAGCCATTTTAATAAAAGGAGTATGCAACATCCTCAGGGCAGGGATCTGTTTTTCCCTGCTTATGTAGCAAGCCCTGCACTGCCTGTGGCAGCTTTGGGACTGGGTAAGCATCGAGCATTTTTTTTCCCCCCCTGCAACAAATATCTTCCTGAGCTCTTCAGCCAACTTGCTTCCACTGCATCCATGCTCCTTTTGTCTTAGCTTCCCACGGACGTTCATACAGCTGTGTTGCTGGAGCACACGCTCCTGTGGAGAGTAGATTTCAAAAAACTTATGCACAAATATGCATACGAAGCAAATTTTGAAAGCTTCCCATCCTGCAAGCATTCCCTCCAGAAAACCAGCTTCAGGCACCGTATTCAGCCAACGAAGCACCAGAAACAATGTCATATGATTTGGGGCCAAGAGGAACTAAACCAAATACCAGGAAATAAAAAAGATGCTTGCGGTATCTTTTGTTGAACAATTACCCAAAGTACATTTTGAAAACTGGAAGACGATATTCACCCCCATTCTAAGGACCTGCAATTCATTTAGTAATTTTTCGCCTTAAATTGTTCTCATGGCCTAGGAACTGGAATACGTAACAACCTCTTAAACTGAGACTGACCACAGGCGCACCAAAATACGCAGCAGCAGGTTTTTCCCTCAGGATGTTTTCAGTCTAACCAGAAACAGGAAGTCTCCGAAGATTTTGCAAGAGAGCTTTTTCCTTGCGGGATATCCCATCCTAACCGTAGACTTTGCACTGCAAAGTTTTAACCCGGGAGGTAAGGGTTTAAACCAAGAGATTTGCAAGCCTTGGTCCTTAACATGCCAGCAGTAATATATCAAGTCATCTTTGCATATTAAAGAAGTCCAAGGGAATTGTGCCTCATACCTCTGAGACACTCAGCATCAGGCATTAAAATGAACAATCCACCATTATTTACTGCCAAAGAAACTTTTGTTAACCTGGAGTTACGTTGGCCTAGTGCAGCTGTAACTTCTTGCAGGCTGAGCAACTAAACTGAGACTAACTGAGCCCAAGGTCTGAGCAGGTCAACCTGGCCTAAAACAACTAATGTGGTCCCCAATGCACTCTTCCCTGCCACTGCTCCCCTGCTTTATAAGGCACACAAGGCACGGGGTTGGGAGACAGCCTGTCTTTGCCTGGGAAAAGGGAGCGATTTTGGAGGCGCAGAGGTGCCCCTCCAGCCCTGTGGCAGTCCCAGTGAGGCTCAGCATGGCAGAGCGGGTCCTCCTTGGTGCGTCTGAGCTCTGCTCCGAGAGACACAAGGATGGGTGCCGGTTGGCTGGCAAAAGTCAACATGGATGGCAAAATCTGCCCCGGCACAGGGCTCAGCCCCTCGGCACAGGGCTTAGCTCTGTTTTCTGCGTGAGAAAACCATGGCACCGAGCTGTTGAGGAAATTGTTTAAGCTCACACAGGGTATGTGCATTGGCTGAGGACACAGCCCAAACACCTCCACATCCAAACCCAGGCTTCCACCTGAAGCGTGTGTTTCCTGCCCTATCACCCATGTTCCCATCTACAGCCCGGGTAGAAGAAGTAATAGTTCTTTTTTTTTCCTGTGCATGTTATGAGGCCATGAGGTTTCTGTGCTCCTGAGGATGTGCAACTCAGGAAGAAGCCAGAAAGCACTGGCAGGTAGATTTGGTGGTGTTCCAGTCAAGCGTGGTCGTTCAGTAACAATGATAAGAAACTACAAAAATTCAGGTCTGCACTAAACGGATTAGTTTTCTTAACTCAGGAAAGGAAGATTCCCCTCTGCATCACTGGAGAGGATGGGGATAAAGCAGGTTGGTCACTTCATGGCCCCACCTGCAACGCTCCTTGCTTGGGCAGGAGGCTCCAGCTGGCTCCTGAAGTGCCAACTCTGCCAGCCCTGGTCAGGTGGAAGGAGCTACACCAGCACCCTGAAAGCACTGCGGGGCTGCCAGTTTGGTACTGAAGGCTTGGAGGGATCTGTCTGCCCTTAGTTTTGAGGTCAGAGCAGAATTTTAAGGAGCGAGGGAGACTGGGCAATGATTCACCTGTCCTTTGCCAGTGCAAAACTCCCAAGTCAGGAGTGACATCCAAAGGGCTGGAAGGACCTCTGCAAACATCAGGCACTGAGTTTCACTTTGCAGTCTTTAAGAACCTCTCGCTCTATGCTTCTGTATCATGTCAGTACAAGGTACAGAAAAGCTGTATTTTCCAGACTGTAAGAGTACCCATAAGATTTACATGCCAGTTTGTAGCACATACATTCACCTGTAATGCTTCTGCCTTGTGCCAAGCAGAGAAGAGATGCGTGTCAATTCAGCTATTTGTACTGGGACACCTCTCAAAGAAAGGTCCTGTGGGGGTGGGTGTGTGTGTATGAGACAGAGAAAACTGAACTTGCCTTTCAAATCTGCACAGGAGCCTTGTCCACCCTTCAGATGAACCTGCCCGATTTTTCTCAATGGGAACTACACCAGCAGGGAGGACTGTGCTGTATCTGACTTCAATCCTCGCAGTAAACACCTACTGGGACCTCGTCTGCGTTGTGCATGGGAGGCTGAGTCCCTGTAATTTTATCTACAGGGGAAGGTTAAGAAAAGTACATGGAACAAAACTCTATTTATTTCTTGTCAGGGAACATCATGCACCCATCAGGAAGCTCACAGCTCTCCCTAACTGTCCTACTTACTTCAGAAGATCCCAAGATGACTCCTATTAGCATAGAAAGTTATTTCACCTTCATCTCTTTAGGTCACTTAAATAAACAGAACAAATCTTCACTGCAAACCCATGTGTTTCTGCTGAAGTTCTTCCCCCAGCCATAAACCTCAACATCCAACCCATTAAATAAAAGTATCTGCATGTATGTACATATGCATAAATATGCAAGAACCTCCCTCTAAACATATGCACACTGAGGCAGTTAGTTTCAAAAGAAAAGAAAATTAAGATAAAATCCTACTTATAAAACGCCCACATTCTTCTGATATTTTCCACGGTAGTTTTTTAGCCCATGGGAAAAGAAACTTTAATGGCAGATTGCAAATGAACATATCAAAAAGACACCACGGTAGCAATGTTGAAATTAAGAGAATTGGGCACCAACAAAAACAAACAATTTAAGACATGCTGGGAATTACGAGTAGGTACAGAGTGTGTGTGTGTGGATTCCTGTTACCCCACTCACATAACGCTGCAGAGAGGTCAAGAGAGTTTCTTTAAAACAAACAAGGACAACCCCCCCCCTTTAATAGACCTGAACTGCCTTTCCCACAATGCCAGTGAAATAACACTTGGGGTACCAGAATTAGTTGGGGAAGAGCCCGAAGACAAAAGATTTGTATTAAACACCTTTTGCCAGCCAGGGGTATTGGTTAAAGTCTATTATTATTTCTCAAAGTAAGTATTAGTATCTTCAGAGCGCTTTAAAAAGTCTCATTTGGACACGGCTACAAATTCAGCATCCCACTTTCTCCCCAACACATTTTCTATTTACAGTCACCATCCAGAGGACCTGCCAAAGTTGCAGTCCAAGCAGCAAGGCACACATGCACAAATCCTACAGCATCCCACCACCGAGCAGAAAATTACCTCCCCTCACCCAAATTGCTCCTCATCCTTGCACCAAGATTAAAAACTCTACAGTCACACAAGAAAAGAACAATAATTTTACTCGCATATTTTTTCCTTTGCAGCAGCAGCCCCTTCACAGGGCACGAACCGAAATGCCTTCGCATCTGCAGGAGCCGGGTCTTGCCTGCAAACTCCCATCAGCTTTTGACAAGAGTTGGAGCAACGGAGGATGAATCTGGGATTTATTTTGCACAGCTTTTCCCTCTCCCTCTCTTCATCACGCACTGTCCCTCCTCGACTAGCCAGTGGCGAGGACAGGGCAACATCATGGACCAAGCTTTTGGGGAAGTTTCAGGCAAGCCCCGGAGCACCGTGGTGTGTGTGTGCATGCACTGGGCCCTCCATTAATGCCGACCGGCCAAG